>NC_069501.1:834030708-834153208 GCF_027579735.1 Bombina bombina
CAAGACTGATTTGGTTAGTCTTTCTCGGTTATCTAACAAGGATCATTCCTCTGCAGCTTCTGAGGGAGAGATCTCTGATTCAGAATCTGCGGTTCCTAGTACAGTAGATTCTGAGGAGGTTAATTTTAGATTTAAACTGGAGCATCTCTGTTAACTTTTGAAGGAGGTTTTAGCTACTTTTGATGACTCTGAAACATTTACAGAGGCTCCTAAAAAAGCTAAAAAAAAATTGAATAGAGTTTTTAATGTCGAACCTAAATCAATGGAGGTTTTTCTGTTCCAGATCGCATGTCTGACATTATATCTCAGGAATGGGAGAAGCCGGGTGTTCCTTTTAACCCGTCCCCTGTGTTTAAAAAGATGTTTCCAGTGGCTGATTCAGTGCGAGATCTGTGACTCACTGTTCCTAGAGTAGAGGGTGCTACATCTACCTTCACCAAGAGGATAGTTCCTCTTTTAGAGACCCTATGGATAAGAAACTGGAGGTTTATTTAAGAAAGATGTTTCTTCATCAGGGTTTGCAGTGGCAACCAGTTGCTAGTATTGTGACAGTTGCTGGTGCAGCCTCTTATTGGTGTGACTCATTGTCTGATATTATAGAGGAGATCCAAGATAGGATCAAGGCTCTAAAGCTGGCTAATACTTTTATCTGTGATGCCAGTATGCAAGTTGTCAGGCTGAGAGCCAAGATTTCTAGTTTTGCGATGCTAGCCCGCAGAGCCATTTGGGTTAAATACTTGGTCTGCAGATGTGACTTCCAAATCCAAGCTTCTGTCTCTACCTTTTAACGGTAAGACTTTATTTGGTCCTGGTCTGGCAGAGATAATTTCCATGGTTACTGGTGGAAAGGGAGTTTTTTACCACAGGATAAGAAGAATAGACCCAAGGGTCATCAGACTTCTAATTTTTGTTCCATTTATAACTTCAAGGGACAGAAATCTTCCTTGTCTTCTAAATCAGAGCAAACCAAGACTTCTTGGAGAGGTAGCCAGCCCTGGAATAAGGGTAAGCAATCCAGAAAGCCTTCCGCTGATGCTAAGTCAGCATGAAGGGGCCACCCAGGATCCAGTTCTTGATCAGGTAGGGGGCAGGCTTTCCTTCTTTCAGCAGGCTTGGATTCACAACGTTCCATATGCTTGGGCAGTGGATGTGGTTTTCCAAGGATAGAGGATAGGATTCAAATCTTGTCCCCCCCCCCCAGAGACAAGTTTCTATTATCAAGATTATCTGTAAACCAGGTAAAGAAAGAGGCCTTCTTAAACTGTGTAAGGGATCTGTCTTCTCTGGGAGTAATTTTCCCAGTTCCTCTAGCAGAACAGGGTCAGGGATTTTATTCAAATCTTTTTGTGTTTCCCAAAAAGAAGGGAACATTTTGACCCATTCTAGACCTCAAGTCTTTCAACAGGTTTCTCAAGGTTCCGTCCTTCAAAATGGAGACTATTCATTCTATTCTCCCTCTAGTTCAGGAGGGTCAATTTATGACCACCATAGGCCTAAAGGATGCCTATCTTCATGTGCCTATCCACAGGGAACATTTCAAGTTCCTGAGGTTTGCTTTTTTGGATCAACATTTCCAATTTGTAGCCCTTCCTTTCAGCCTCGCCACTGCAGTTTGAATCTTTATGAAGGTTCTAGGGGCTCTTTTGGCTGTGGCCAGATCTCTAGGCATTGCAGTAGCTCCTTACCTGGACGATATCTTGGTTCAGGCTCCATCTTTTCAGTTATCAAGATCCCATACAGATTATCTGTTAACTATTCTCCGCTCTCACGGGTGGAAGGTGGATCTAGTAAAAAGTTGCTTGGTGCCAAGTACCAGGGTATGTTTTCTGGGGACAATCATAGACTCAGTATCTATGAAGATTTTTTTAATGGAGGTCAGAAAATTCAAGCTTCTGGAGGTCTGTCGTTCTCTTCAGTCCTCTGTTCATCCACAATTGGCAGTGTGCATGGAAGTAATTGATCTCATGGTGGCTTCCATGGACATTATTCTGTTTACTCGCTTCCATCTGAGACCTCTATAGTTATGTATGCTCAGTCAATGGAGCGGAGACCACTTGGACCTCTCTAAGAGGATAGTTTTAGACTCTCAGACAAGGTTTTCTCTGTCTTGGTGTATCTCCCAAGACCATTTGTCTCAGGGCACTTGTTTCCTGAGACCTTCTTGGGAGATTGTGATCACGGTTGCCAGCCTGTTAAGCTAAGAATTGAGAGCAATTCTCAATGCTCTAACAGCTTGCCCTCAACTGAGTTTAGTCCAGTTTATCAGATTTCAATCTGACAACATCAATTTGGTAGAATATATCAACCACAAAGGAAGAACTCAGAGCTTGTTAGCTATGAGGGAGGTGACTTGCATTCTTCAGTGGGCAGAGTCTCACAATTGTCATCTCTCTGTCATTCATATCCCAGGGGTGGACAACTGGGAAGCAGATTATCTAAGCAGGCAGATGTTTCATCCAGGGGAATGGCTCTCCATCCGGAAGTTTTCTCAATGTTAACCCTCAAATGGGGAGTTCCAGAGCTGGATCTGATGGCATCTCGTCTAAACGCCAACTTCCAAAATATGGAGCAAGATCAAGAGATCCTCAAGCAGCTCTTCTAGACGCCCTGGCAGTGCCATGTGATTTCCGTCTAATTTATCTGTTTCCTCCAGTTGCCCTCCTTCCTTGAGTGATAGCTTGTATCTAACAGGATTCAGTGATTCTAATAGCTCCAGCGTGGTCTTGCAGAACCTGGTTTGCGGACCTAGTGAAGATATCGTCATTTCCCTGGTGGAGATTACCTCTGAGGAAGGATCTTCCTCCAGCTCTCTGAAGCTGACTGCTTGAAGATTGAATGTTTAGTCTTGTCCAGACAAGGTTTTTCTGTGAAGGTTATTGAGACTATGATTCAGGCTCGTAAGCCTGTTACTCGCAAGATTTATTATAATGTATGGCGTAAATACCTTCATTGGTGCAGTTCAAGGGGTTTTTCTTGGAGTCAGATGAGACCCCGTATTCTGTCCTTTCTTCAGGTAAAAGGGTAAGAACTCGACTCTGTCGATTCTACTGCAGAAGCTTCTGGCAATTTTGCCAGATTTTCAATCTTTTGTCCAGGTTTAGGTTAGAGTCAGGGCTGTGTTTAGTTCAATTGTTCCTCCTCGGAGACTTAATCTAGTTCTCAAAGTTCTGCAGCAGGCTCCATTTGATCTTATGCATTCTGTTGATAGTAAGTTATTGTCCTGGAAGGTTTTGTTTCTGCTGGTAATTTCCTCTGCCCGTAGAGTTTCTGAGCTTTTGGCTCTACAGTGTGATTCTCCTTATCTTATTCTTCATGCGGATAAGGTGGTCCTCCGTACTAAATTAGGATTCCTAGCTAAGGTGGTTTCGGAATGCAGTATTAAACGAGAAATTGTTGTTCCTTCCTCTAAAAAGGAGCGTTTGTTGCACATCTAGATGTTATGCGTGATTTGAAGTTCTATTTACAGGCTACAAAAGATTTTAGTTTATCTTCTGCTCTTTATCTTTTCTTTTTCTGGTAAACTGAGGGGTCAGAAGGCCACTTCTTCTACTCTCTCCTTCTGGTTGAGAAGTGTTATTAATTTGGCTTATGAGACAGCTAGACAGCAGCCTCCAGAGAAAATTACAGCTCACTCCACTAGGGCTGTCGAGTCCTCTTGGGCCTTTAAAAATTATGCTTATGGAACAGACTTGCAAGGCCGCCACTTGGTCAGCATTGCATAATTTTTCCAAATTTTCCAAATTTGATGTTTTTGCCTCAGCTGAGGCTTCCTTTGGGAGAAAATGTTCTTCAAGCGATGTTGCCATCTGTTTAGGATCACCTGTCTTGTGTATCCCTCCCTTCCATTCAGCGGACTCTAGCTTTGGTATTGGTTCCCACTAGTAATTGAATGGTTAGTGGACTTCCGTGCCATTAGAAAGAAAATATAATTTATGCTTACCTGATAAATTATTTTCTTTCCTGGCATGGAGAGTCCACGACCCATCCTTATTTTTAAGACGTCTTATTGTCATTTTCTAAACCTCAGGCACCTCTATACCCTTTGGGGTCAATTTACTAAAGTGGGAGTGGACATGATATGATGTAGCGTATCATGTCCGCTGCACATCGATAAATGCTGACAGTATAGGCTGTCGGCATTTATCATTACACCAGCAGCTCTTGTCAACTGCTGGTGCAAGACTGCCCCCTGCAGATTTGCGACCAATCGGCTATTAGCAGGGGGTGTCAATCAACCCAATCGTATTCGATCAGGTCGATTTTCTGACCGCCGCCTCAGAACAGGTGGACAGGTTATGGAGCAGTGGTTTTTAGACCGCTGTTTCATATCTTCTGTTTCCGGCAAGCCTGAAGGCTCGCCGGAAACACAGGGCATTCATACAGAGCTTGATAAATTGACCCCTTTGTGTCTTCTTCTCTTTCCATGGGATTGTGGGAAGTGGGAGGATACTTGAAGCTTTGCTGGGGTGTTCTTTGCCTCCACCTGATGGCCAGGAGTTGAATTCCCACTAGTAATTGAATGGATTTGTGGACTCTCCATGCCAGGAAAGAAAATAATTTATCAGATAAGCATAAATTATATTTTTTAAGGCAATTTATGCAGCATTTAAAAAAAAAAAGTGTTGTTTATTTGCAAGTTGACGTGCGCCAATACCTTCTGTTTTGTGTGTGTATATATATAATTGGCCCTTTCTGAAGAAATAGAAGTAGAAAAGATTGTGAGCCAAATTAACAGGGACAACAAAATCATAGATCTTTGTAAATGAGTTGCTGTTAACATGTCATGTAAGAAACCATGTGCATGATTTACCACTGAGATATTTTCAGGATGTTAAGGCTTTTAAACTTTGCAATTTAAATAATAAAAAAATATGATGCTTGCAATGTTTTTATACTTACATTCCCAGTCATAAATTCAATTTAGCTTTCATTATATTTACTTGCAATTACTGTTATTATTAGGTTTGTTCTGAAATTATAAATCCCTTCTGATTTGAAAGGCTGTTTAACATTTTGAAATGTAGTTCATTTTTTGTTCTCAGTTTTATCAGGGGATACCTGATGTTTTGAGGAACTACATGATGTTAGGTAGTGTAGGTTTGCACCAGCTAATGGTAATTGTTCATATCTCCATCCTAAATGAGATTTGGCTCAGTGTGATGCAGGTTTTATGGCAGTTTTTAGAACAATCCATTTACATAATATTTCATTTGAGGATATTTCCTTTCATCTTTGAAAACATTCATCTGAAATAATAGCAAAACATGCTGTAAACAGAGGCCATTACTTCCTTGTGCTGTATTTTTTATGATAGGAAATATTGGGTGTGAAAGTGCATATGGAAAGAGTTCTGGCAATAATCTTGTAAGGCGAGTATGTCTTAGCTCTTAAAATTACTTTCTCCCCCTCAGACAGTATACTGTTCAACCCGTACTTTCCTGTGTTTTACTTCCACGTTGAAAAATCATGCAGGTGTCTTGGTGTAAGAACTGAAGAAGCTGCCGCCTAAAACCCTGAAAATGGAAACTGACTTCCTAAAAAAAAAAAAAAAAAAAAAAGAATGTATGTCCATGAATAAATAGAAGTGCTCTCTTCCATTCTTACATCTTTAACAGTATAATGCATAACACAGAGAATCATGGGAGATTGTTTTGACATGAACAAGAAATATATATTATTTAACTCTTAGGGCCAGATTTAAGAAAGTGCGTCTGACAGGGGCGTACATCTTTGCTGCCCGCATTTATCATTGCACACTACGGCTAGTGTGCAACGTCGCCCCCTGGTCGAGCGCAAGCAATTGCACACAAGCAGGAGCTGTCAATCTCCCCAGCCAGAAAATTCAAGGGGGGGTTGAGATACGCCACATAATAGGTGGTAAAGTGTGTTAAGGAGCAGTGGTCTGATGACCAAATAGGGACACATGATAATCATCTTCTGCTCTGCTATAACCAATCGCTATGTAGAATTTTGCAGCCTCCAGAAAGTTGTATTAGCCTCTCTGGAAGGGGTGGAATTAAAACATATTTTACAGACAGGCAAAATAAAAAAATAAAAATTATATTGCAATTTTTCCTTATGTAAAAATATATAAATGAGATTACTTTTAAAGTGAAGGTCAATTTAATGTTCTCAATATATCATGTTAAAGCGTATGTAATAAACATTAAAGTCGCTGAGTTGATATGTATAAATTCTTATTCCTTTACAAATAAAATAGATATATAATGTACCTTCGTTATCACGCGTTGCTCCGCCCATACAACACTTCCCTATTTGGATCCTCTGACGCCGCTTTGTTTATTACAAGGGGACTACGCTCGTGCACCCTTGTTTTCATTTCCAGTGCGCATGCGTATAGTTAGCTCTATTGCGCATGCGTTTCCTTCACGGCCATAAATTTCAATACAATTGGCCAAAGAAATAGTATATGTCATTGTTACGTAACGCAAGTATGTCAGTGACTCACTAGCAAGATCGTTCTGGACACTCGATCAGTTTATATTATTTATCAAATCTCTATAAAGGGTCAGTTTAGCAATTGTAATGTATTTTTAAACATACTATTTATTAAATATATCTTCGTGGATCTTATTTTTATATCCTTCATTTTTCTACTATCACAACTAACTGCAGCAATAACATATATATATATGTAGCGTATATTGATTAAAAATGAATTAATTATGCAAGATTAAAAACAATTAATATGTTATTCCAAATTGATAATGCAAAAATAATGCCATAAAGATGAATAGATAGATTATAAGGTTGCCCGGTTGTTATATATAAAACAGCTAAATGCCGATGCTGTGGATTCAAAGTGACAATACTTCTGCGAGGGTACAACGCATGCGCGTAACATGAACGAGCATGCCGACGATGATGCGATATTTCATTACACGCATGCGCGGAAGCTCTCAATGACGACACTAAAAAGGGGCTGGACGCCACGGGGGTAAACAATAGATTGGAGGTAAACTCTGTCAATCAATAGAGGCTCGATGACGGGCGGAATATACCGCATAAATGGAGCGCTTTGAAAAGATAAATTTTACTACTTTTGCTTGGATTTGCAAGGTATTTGATGAATGAACATCATATTGATTTTAGAAAAGATATTAGAAAATGATAAGCACATACGCAGACTTGACCTTCACTTTAATACTTGGAAGCCAAAGCAGATGTTTAAATGGTTGTTTACCTTAAAAGGCTTTTGGTGTGAAGTATTGCACCAAATTTGGTGCGAAATGCAGTGGGACTTTGTATTACATGCGTTAAACATGGTGAAATTAGATTGATCAAAAAAAGAAAGTTATAGTATGTAATCTATTTATTTAATTTGTATCCCTATATCTACTAGTCCTGCTGCCAGACAGACATTACCTGTCATTAAAACTGCTTTTGAAATGAATCTGTCCCTTGAAATTACATGTGATTATAATATTATTATTTAACATATTATTTAGAAACTGAACATGCGTCTTTGTTGTCTGTGTGATTTAGAAAGAGTATACTATTGTAATCAACTTTCTAATTTACATAAAGATGTAATAAGCTTCATTCTCTTGCAGCATCTAACATAGCCTTTCTGTGTTTTCAGACTCCCATTGATTTCTATGGCATTCGCGGCCTCAAGGGTGCCATTTTTAGCGATAGGTAGGCTGCAGTGGAAAAGACGCGAGCGTACCTGTTGAATGTTTGATAAATTGGGAAGAGGGTCAAATAGAGTCGAATGTGAATTTGAAACATCTGGAATGACGCAAGCATCGACCTGCGTCGGATTGAAATCGCAGGAGCGTTCATTACGTCACACATTTCAACATTTGACGATGTTGAAGCTTTGTTAAATACTGAGGATTCAATTTGCATCAAATATGCACGAGATTCAAGCGGATTCCATCATATTATCAGTTGAAGCTTTGATAAATCGGCCCCTAAATTTGAATATTCTTTATTTATTTTATCTCCTTTTCCTATAATTTTACTCTGAAAATTGTTGGTTTTCTAAATTCCATTGAATTTCTATAAACAAAAATGTGTGCCGCCAAATTAAGTTTTAAGGCAAAGAAAGGTACTGTGGCTAAACAAGGCTGTGTGGAACATAAGATTATGTAATACAGTTTACACACAGCCTTACTTATACACACTATTTTATAGCATGATTTATATCTCTCCCTAATTGTTCTCAGCAGAAGACCAAGTTAATAGGAAACAAATTGAAACATTGTGGAGCCATTACTTATAGGAAATGGAGTACTTTAGACAAACTAAACCTTTGCATTTATATCTTCAATATTTAAAAAACTTACACCTAGATTACGATTTGTGCGTTCGTGTTTTAACGCTGAAAAAATGTTAATTTCAGCGTTAAAACAACACCGGTCGGTCGGTATAGCTGTACCGCAAGCCTTTTAGCCTGTAACGCAATGTCCGTCCCGTACACGTAAAAATTATGTTTTTCATGGGACTTCCATAGGGCTGCCATTACGAGTTTTACGGTGAGGCTAAAAAGCTTGCGTTCCAGCCTATACCGACAAGATCCATTTTGCAATCTAAAAGCAGTAGTTATGAGTCTCACGCTACAAAACTGTTACATAAAACTCATAACTAAACTGCTACAAAGTACACTAAACACCCATAAACCTATTAACCCCTAAACCGAGGCTCTCCTGCATCGCAAACACTAAATTAAATTTATTAACCCCTAATCTGCCGCTCCCGACATTGCCGCCACTAATAGAAATTATTAACCCCAATTCCACTGCTCCCTGACATCCCTGCCACTATACTAAAGTTATTAACCCCTAAACCGCCGCCCTCCCACATCGCAAATACTATATTAAACTTATTAACCCCTAATCTGCCGCTCCTGACATCTAACAAAATGTATTAACCCCTATTTTGCCGCTCCCCGACATCGCAGCCGCTATAATAAAGTTATTAACCCCTAAACCAACACCTCCCACATCACAAACACTATTTAAATATTATGAACCCTTAATCTGCCGTCCGCCAACATCGCCCCCACTATACTAAAGTTATTAAACCCTAATTCCGCCGCCACTATAATAAACCTATTAACCCCTAAACCGCAAGCCCCCCACAACGAAATATACTAACTAAACCTAATAACCCCTAAACCGAAAGCCCCCCCACATCACAATAAACTATTTTAAACTAGTAACCCCTAAACCTAACGCTAACCCTAACGTAACGCTATCCCTAACACCCCCTAACTTTAACATAATTAAAATAGAGCTAAATTAAAGTTACAATTATTAGCTAAGTAATACCTATTTAAATCTAAATACATACTTACCTGTGAAATAAAATCTAAGATAGCTACATTATAACTAATAGTAAAAATAAATCTAACTAAATAAATCTAACACTGCTGATTTGCATGCTCAATTCCTTGGAAATCTTTTTATATCCCTTTCCTGTTTTATACAGTTCAACTACCTTTTTTCCACAGATCATTTGACAATTATTTTTCTTTCCCCATGACTCAGAATCCAGAAATGTCAGTGCAACACTGGATGAAAGATGCAAGGGTCTGTCAGGAGTCCAGAAACTCATTGACCTTTTATACACACACACTAATTATAAGCAAACAGATCACAGGTGAGGATGGTTACCTTTAACCCCTTAATGGCCACAATGTACCCTATATGTCACTGGTCATTAAGGGTTTTTTCAGGACATAATAGCACAAGTCTAGCAAGAACACACTATTAATGCCCTCCCTCCAGCAGGCTTTGTGGAATAGATCAGTCTCAATCCTGGTGGCAAGACCGCGCTTTAAAACAATCAAGTCCCAAAAAAAGGCCAGTGACATACAGGGTACGTCGCTGGTCCTTAAGGGGTTAATAGCCCTTCAAACCCCTTTTTGTCAACTTGTGTGCATGTTATCAGGCCAAAATCACCAGGGTATGTAAACTTTTGATCAGGGTTATTTGGGTAGTTTCTGTTGTCATTATGATTTAAAAAGAGTAAGCACAGTTGATTGAGAATAAATGGTTTCAGCCAAACACTAACCATGAGTGAAAGAAAAGTTTTTGTGTTATCATTCATATTCTCTGAAAAATAGCCAAGAAAATTATAAATTCTGCCAGGGTATGTAAACTTATGAGCACAACTGTACATCAAAACGGTAGAATTTAGTAAATGTATGCAAAGAAGACCAAGTTGCTGCTTTGCAAATCTGATCAATTGAAGCTTCATTCTTAAAAGCCCACGAAGTGGAAACTGATCTAGTAGAATGAGCTGTGATTCTCTGATGCGGGGCCTGACCCGACTCCAAATAAGCCTGATGAATCAAAAGCTTTAACCAGCTTTAACCAGGATGCCAAGGAAATGGTAGAAGCTTTCTGACCTTTCCAAGGACCAGAAAAGACAACAAATAGACTAGAAGTCTTCCTGAAATCTTTAGTATTTCCCTATTAACTCGGAAACTCTTCTAGCAGAATAGATAGCCAAAAGGAACAACACTTTCCAAGAAAGTAGTTTAATATTCAAAGAATGCATGGGCTTAAAAGGAGGAGCCTGTAAAGCCTTCAAAACCAAATTGATACGGACCAAAGCCTGCACAAAACAGTGAATATCAGAAAGCTTAGCAATCTTTCTGTGAAATAAAACAGAAAGAGCAGAGATTTGTCCCTTCAAGGAACTTGCAGACAAACCTTTATCCAAACCATCCTGAAGAAACTGTAAAATTCTAGGAATTCTAAAAGAATGCCAGGAGAATGTATGAGAAGAACACCATGAAATATAAGTCTTCCAAACTCGATAATAAATCTTCCTAGAAACAGATTTACGAGCCTGTAACAAAGTATCAATCACCGAGTCAGAGAAACCTCTATGACTAAGCACTAAGCGTTCAATTTCCATACCTTCAAATTTAATGATTTGAGATCCTGATGGAAAAACGGTCCTTGAGACAGAAGGTCTGGTCTTAACGGAAGTGGCCAAGGTTGGCAACTGGACATCCGGACAAGATCCACATACCAAAACCTGTGAGGCCATGCTGGTGCTACCAGAAAAACAAACGATTGTTCCATGATGGTCTTGGAGATCACTCTTGGAAGAAGAACTAGAGGCGGAAAGATATAAGCAGGTTGGTAAAACCAAAGAACTGCTAACGCATCCACAAACTCCGTCTGAGGATCTCTGGACCTAGACAAGTACCTGGGAAGTTTCTTGTTTAGATGGGAAGCCATCAGATCTATTTCTGGAAGACCCCACATCTGAACAATCTGAAAAAACACATCTGGATGGAGAGACCACTCCCCCAGATGTAAAGTCTGACGGCTGAGATAATCCACATCACAATTGTCTACACCTGGGATATGTACCGCAGAAATTAGACAAGGGCTGGATTCCGCCCAAGAAAGTATCTGAGATACTTCTTTCATAGCTAGGGGACTGTGAGCCCCAGCCTGATGATTTACATATGCCACAGTTGTGATATTGTCTGTCTGAAAACAAATGAATGGTTCACTCTTCAACAGAGGCCAAACCTGAAGAGCCCTGAAAATAGCACGGAGTTCTAAAATATTGATTGGTAACCTCGCCTCTTGAGATTTCCAAACCCCTTGTGCTGTTAGAGATCGCGAGACGGCTCCCAAACCTGAAAAACTTGCATCTGTTATGATTACAATCCAGGTTGGATGAACAAAAGAGGCTCCTTGAGCTATACGATGGTGATCTAACCACCAAGTTAGAGAAAGTCGAACATTGGGATTTAAGGATATTAATTGTGATATCCTTGTATAATCCCTGCACCATTGATTCAGCATACAAAGCTGAAGAGGTCTCATATGAAAATGAGCAAAGGGGATCACGTCCGATGCTGCAGTCATGAGACCTAAAACTTCCATGCACATAGCCATTGAAGGGAATGATTGAGACTGAAGGTTTTGACAAGCTGAAAACAATTTTATTCGTCTCTTGTCTGTTAGAGACAGAGTCATGGACACTGAATCTATCTGCAAACCTAAAAAGGTGACCCTTGTCTGAGGAATCAATGAAATTTTTGGTAAATTGATCCTCCAACCATGTCTTTGAAGAAACAACACTAGTTGATTTGTGTGAGGTTCGGCAGAATGTAAAGACTGAGCTAGTACCAAGATATCGTCCAAATAATGAAACACAGCAATATCCTGTTCTCTGATTACAGAGAGTAGGGCACAGAGAACCTTCAAAAAAAATATTAGAGCTATCTCTAGGTCAAATGGAAGAGTGACAAATTGGTAATGCTTGTCTAGAAAAGAGAATCTCAGAAATCGATAGTGGTCTGGATGAATCGGAATATGAAGATATACATACTGTAAGTCTATCGTAGACATATAATGACCTTGCTGAACAAAAGGCAGAATAGTCCTTATAATCACCATTTTGAAAGTTGGCACTCTTACTAAACAATTCAAAATTTTCAGATCCAGAACTGGCCTGAATGAATTTTCTTTCTTTGGGACAATGAATAGATTTGAATAAAACCCCAGACCCTGTTCCTGAAACGGAACTGATATTATTCCCCCTGAAAGCTGTAGATCTGAAACACACTTCAGAAAAGCCTGAGCCTTCACTGGATTTGCTGGAACTGTGAGAGAAAAAATCTTCTCACAGGAGGTCTTACTCTGAATCCTTTTCGATACCCTTGAGAGAAAATACTCTGAATCCACTGATTTTGGACAGAATCTGCCTTAATGTCTTGGAAAAATTTTAATCTGCCCCCACCAGCAAGAGGCATATAGGAAGTGGGGTTTTAATAATTAAAATATTTGGCGCCAAGTATGACTCACAATGCAAAATTAAATTTTTTGGCGCTAACAACACCCAGAAATGACGCAACTCGCGTCATGGCAGATGCAACCTTGTGCAAGGAAACCTGGCATCAACTTAGACGCCGGAAATGACAAATTTGCGTCACCGAACATACCTTCGCTCCCAAAAAAATTCTCGCGCCAAGAATGATGCAATAAATGTAAGCATTTTGCGATCTCGCGAACCTAATTTTGTCCACAAAATTTAATGAAAAATCAGTCAATTTGAAGAAAAGACTATACCCCAGGTAAGGAAAAATAATTTCCTAAATATGTTTTCCCAATTTTGAAACTGATAGTCTGCAAAAGGAAATATACATAAACATGACTCATGGAAAATATAAGTACAATACATATATTTAAAACTTTATGATAATACATAAAGTGCCAAACCATAGCTGAGAGTGTCTTAAGTAATGAAAACAAAATTACCGAAAGACACCCATCCACATATAGTAGATAGCCAAACCAGTGCTGAAACAGTATCAGTAGAAGTAATGGAATATGAGAGTATATCGTCAATCTGAAAAGGGAGGTAGGAGATGAATTTCTACGACCGATAAGATTTCCCGTGAAGAAAACCAGAGAATCAATAGGTGATACTCCCTTCACATCCATCTGACAAACACTGTACTCTGAGAGGAATCGGGCCTCAAAATCCTGAGAAGCGCATATCAACTAAGAAAATCAAGCACAAACTTACTTCACCACCTCCATAGGAGGCAAAGTTTGTAAAATTGAATTGTGGGTGTGGTGAGGGGTGTATTTATAGGCATTTTGAGGTTTGGGAAACTTTCCCCTCCTGGTAGGATTGTATATCCGTATGTCACTAGCTCATGGACTCTTGCCAATAACATGAAAGAAAAATAATACAAACTTACCTGTCAAATAAACAAAAAATAAAAACCTACCATTACAACAAATAAAAAACACTAAAATTACTAAAAATAAAGAAACCTACCATTACAAAAAATAACAAACAAAACTACAAAACTGTTATATAAAACTCATAACTAAACTGCTACAAAGTACACTAAACACCCATAAACCTATTAACCCCTAAACCGAGGCCCTACCACATTGCAAACATGAAATTAAATTTATTAACCCCTAATCTGCAGCTCCCCGATATTGCTGCCACTATACTAAAGTTATTAACCCCTAAACCGTCGCCCTCACGCATGCAGGCGGCATCTACTATTTATTAACTAGTCTACCTAGTTAAAATAAATACAAACTTACCTGTGAAATAAAAATAAAACCTAAGCTAGCTACAATATAACTATTTTTTATATTGTAGCTAGCTTAGGTTTTATTTCACAGGTATTTAGTTTTAAATAGGAATTATTTAGTTAATAATTGTAAGTGTAATTTAGCTCTATTTTAATTATGTTAAAGTTAGGGGGTATTAGGGTAAGGGTTACGGTTAGGGTTACGTTAGGGTTAGGGTTAGGTTTAGGGGCTAATTTATAGTTTAATTTAGGTTGTTGCGATGTGGGTGGCTGGCGGTTTAGGGGTTAATAGGTTTATTTAGTGGTAGTGATGTGGGAGGCCAGAGGTTTAGGGGTTAATAACTTTATTTAGTGGTGGCGATGTCGGGGAGCGGCAGAATAGGGGTTAATAGATTTATTATAGTGTGGGCAATGTTGGGGTGCAGGGGAATAAGGGTTAATAACGCCCGTTGGGGGCGGCAGAATAGGGGTAAATAGATTTATTTAGGTGGCAGCAATATCGGGAGCAGCAGATTAAGGGTTAATAACATTATGTAGATGTCGGCGATGTCGGGGGCAGCAGATTAGGGGTGTTTAGACTTGGGGTTTATGTTAGGGTGTTAGGTTTAAACATAACTTTATTTTTCCTCATTGACATCAATGGAGCTTTTCATTACGTGATCGCAGGTGTTAGGTTTTTTTTCTAACATGATCTCCCCAGTGATGTCCAGGGGGAAAGCGTGCGCGAGCACGTCAAAACAGCGCTTGGATTTTGTGCAGTATGGAGCTTAAAACCACCATATCACAAGCACAAGCCAGCTGTTTCAAAACTTGTAATGGCTGCTCTATAGAGGTTTAAATAACGCAACTTTTGTTGCGTTCGTTAATTTCCACATAAACACATAAATGTACACATATATAGGCATATATCTAAGTGCATTGAAGCCCTTTGCGGCCCAGTAGATGAAAAGATGTATAAATATATATTTGTGCAGAAAAATCATATATATTGAGAAATATGTATTTATAAATAAATAGAACATATTCTTCTATATCAAGAGCACTGGAATGTAAAATATTAATATTTTCATGTCGGGTTAGCGCACTTGAGAATATGCAATCGTGTTTGTGTGCGAGTAGGGAGGTTTTTTTTTAACTTTTTTGCTCTTTGATTTCTGTGGGGGATTAGGTTTTCACGTGCAATATTATAAGTTCGTCTTTTTATGCGCAAGTGGAAACAGTTTACTTTCAACTTATAAAATAAACGCTACCCGACACACACAAAAAGCTTACTCCTAGCAGAGTTAACGCTCGAGCAGGAGCATTAAATACCTCTTTCACAAAATGAAACCAATTTCTATTTCTGTAACGCAGATACTGGATATAGCTTGAGTGTAGGTGCCAACAAGTTCATTTGATGGATGTGTTATGGCCCTCAGAAATTGGAATAGACAAGCCTGTTCAATACTAAGACCACGTTGTTAACTACAGTATTGATAATGTCAAATGGATAAGCATTACTTGTTCAAATGCATGATTAAATATTTTGGATAAATGCGTCCCTTTAAGAAAAGCTGAATGAAATATATTACCATATATTTTTTCCTTTTTTTTTCTTACCGTTCTTTAATAATTTTCAAATTTGTTATACTTAAAGTAAATTATTCAGATGTATTCTTTGTGCATTGTACTTACTGACTCACACTTGCAGAAAGGAGGCTTTATCAAAGTATTCCATTAGTGATCTCCAAAAATGTACTTCATAAAAAACAGAATTTGGGAGAAAATTAAAAACATGTGTTATATTATGTCTAAGAACATTAAAATACAAACCAAATTATATACTTTTTTTCATTTTATTTTTGGAATGGAAAATAACAAGAACACGAATCCCAAAGGCATTCCAGTCTAAATGTCTAACCACTGTACCACTACTTAGGAAATATATTTATTTGCAGAATATGAATACCATAACATTCTGAAACTGAGTCATATATAAATGTTTATATGTTAATGTGCATTTCCCCCCCAAAAAAATCATATTAGGATGTTAGTAGGATTTCTATTTTGTTTGAAATTGCTTTTCATTCAATCGGCAAAAGGTTATCTGTACATATACTGTTCATATCTACTGCCACCTCAGACTCTAAACGTAATATTTTTCTGTTGTAATATCTTTTCATTTTACAAAAAATACTAATAAAAGGAAAGCAATAGAATTCAATATTCTCAGTTTAATATATTGGCCTCATTGTAAAAAAAGAAACAATAAATCATGCATAATATAATAAACACACATACCTGATAAAACCCTAGGTATTAGGGTTTTTGTGTATATCCTCTGTTGTTCCCCACAATGCATATACAGGTGTGATATACCTTATTTGAAAACAACATTCCAATTCATTAAAACTAGTGTCACTGTATCATTTCACCTGCCCAGATGATGATCATACCAAAATAAATAAAAAAATTAATAGTATTTGTTCTATTTTGGGGATCCAGCATTTCTAATGAAACCAATGTTGCACACTTCAACATAGAAATGTATCATATCTTTTCTCATTTAAAATGGGTACTGCAATCATTCAGACAAGGGGGTTCATATACTTATAGCTGTCAAACAATTGTCATAGAAATATTGATGGCTCATTTTATTATGCTGATGATGTTAGGGTTAAGAAATCTTCGGCTAGATTACGAGTTTTGCGGTAAGAGGGGTGCGTTGCTAACTTGCACGTTATTGTCACTGCTCACTTACCTACAGCGCAGGTATTACAGGTTTTCATAGACCCGGTGTTAAAAGGCAAGAAGTGAGCATAGAGCAAACTTGTGCTCCATACCGCACTCCAATACCAGCGCTGTTTAAGTCAGCGGTGAGCTGGTTGTACGTGCTCGTGCACGATTTCCCCATAGACATCAATGGGGAGAGCCGGCTGAAAAAAAGCCTAACACCTGCAATAAAGCAGCGTAAAGCTCCGTAACGCAGCCCCATTTATTCCTATGGGGAAGCAAAATTTATGTTTACAGCTAACACCCTAACATGAACCCCGAGTCTAAACACCCCTAATCTTACACTTATTAACCCCTAATCTTCTGCCCTCGACATCGCCGACACCTACATTATACTTATTAACCCCTAATCTGCCGCTCCGGACATCGCCGACACCTACATTATACTTATTAAACCCTAATCTGCTGCCCCCAACATCGCCGACACCTACATTATATTTTTTAACCCCTAATCTCCCACCCCCAATGTCGCCGCAACCTACCTACATGTATTGACTCCTAAGCTGCCGCTCCCGACGCCGACGCCACTATAATAAACATATTAACCCCTAAACCGCTGCACTCTCGCCCTGTAAACACTATTTAAATATTATTAACCCCTAATTTGCCGCCCCTAACATCACCGCCAGCTACCTACATTTATTAACCGCTAATCTGCTGTCCCCAACATCGCCGCCACTATATTAAATGTATTAACCCCTAAACCTAAGTCTAACCCAAACCCTAACACCCCCTAACTTAAATATAAATAAAATAAATCTAACAAAAAATTCCTATCATTAACTAAATAATTCCTATTTAAAACTAAATACTTACCTATAAAATAAACCCTAAGCTAATACCTAAATCACACAAAACCCCCCCCACTAAATTACACAAAATAAAAAACAAATTACAAGATATTTAAACTAATTACACCTAATCTAATAGCCCTATCAAAATAAAAAAGCCCCCCCAAAATAAAAAAACCCTAGCCTAAACTAAACTACCAATAGCCCTTAAAAGGGCCTTTTGCGGGGCATTGCCCCAAAGAAATCAGCTCTTTTACCTGTAAAATTACAAACAACCCCCCAACAGTAAAACCCACCACCCACACAACCAACCCTCCAAAAAAAACCTAAGCTCCCCATTGCCCTGAAAAGGGCGTTTAGATGGGCATTGCCATTAAATGGGCATTTAGCTCTATTGCTGCCCAAACCCTAACCTAAAAATAAAACCCACCCAATAAACCCTAAAAAAAAAACCAACACTAACCCCTGAAGATCCACTTACAGTTTTGAAGAGTCGACATCCATCCTCAACGAAGCCGGGAGAAGTGGTCCTCCAGACGGGCAGAAGTCTTCATTCAGACGGCATCTTCTATCTTCATCCATCGGGCGTGGAGCAAGTCCATCTTCAAGACATCCGGCGTGGAGCATCCTCTTTGTACGATGACTACCCGACGAATGAAGGTTTATGGGTGTTGGTGTACTTTTTAGAACTTTAGTTCTGAGTTTTATGCTACAGCTTTGTAGTGTAAAACTCATAACTACAGACTTTAGAATGCGTTACAAATCTTGCGGGATAGGCTATACTTTTCGGCCTAAAAAAAAAAAGCTTGTAATACCGGCGCAATGGAAGTCCCAAAAAGTGTGCGGGACAGCTGTACCTACAAGCCTCATAATAGCAGCGGTAGTAAAAAAGCAGCATTATGAGCCTTAACGCTGCTTTTTTACTCATAACGCAAAACTCGTAATCTAGCCGCTTGTTTCTTTTAGCTAAAAAATATGTAGGTATCTGTAGGCGGTATGTTACCTGATTAACGCAGATCAGGTTTTTAAAATGCAGGTCCCCAAAAAAAGGAGGAGGTCTTTAGACCGCTGCTTCATAACTGCTGTTTCTGGCGAGTCTGAAGACTCGCCAGAAACACGGCCCTTCAAGCTCCATATGGAGCTTGATAAATGGTCCTCTATATTTTGCTAGCTAGTTTTTCCTTTAATTTTCCTAGACTACGTGAGTTTGTGCAGAGGTAGGAACAGGCATTTATTGCCAAAATGACTTTTTCTTTCATTGCCAATATGACCCACTGTGAAATTAGAATATTGTGTAGTTTTAAAATTTGTCTGATATTTTTATAATTTGGTATTTTATTCATATTTCTAATCGGGGGTATATTACAATATGTTGCAAAGACTGAAAAAATAATGCTTATTACAATTTTATTTTTCATAAAGACTTTATGTTGAAAAAACATAACTAGAAATCTTAAATGTTGCTGTTCTGGAAATATGAATTGATGCCAAATGTGGAACTATGAGGTGCGTTTTTGAAATATTTAGGACATAATTACTCTCATGCTGTTGTTTAACTTATAAACTATAGAAATCCAAGTGTAATTAATTTTGGATTTAGTATTGCGACTTTTCCTCATATCATGGTATTTCTGCAAAATAGATTTATTTGTTTTTTCTGCTAAAAAACAAAGTATGAGTTGTATGGGTAACTCACTGAAAAAAAAGTATTGAAACTGGTGTTTATAAGTAATGATAGCTATAAACAACTCTGTTCAGGGCTGTGAAATAACTGAGCAATGAAGGGATTATGGCCAAAATGCAACACAAACACACATTTAGATTTGCAATAGCACTGTAAATGTAGACAGATCACAATCTTTCCATGTGACTGTGTTTGACAGAGTGGATTAGAAGGAAAGGGAATGCAGAGGAAGTTAAGAATTTGTTTGGGGTAAAATTTATTTAGTCACTAGACTTAAAAATTGAACATTCCTTTCTGCTCCAGAGGAGAGGCTGGGTGCTGCAAAAGAAGCAATATTAAACTAAAGTATAACAAAATGCAATATTGAAATAAACTTTATGTCTGACTATATAAAAAGTTTTATATGTGTACAGTAGAATGCGACATAAGGAAGGACAACATTAGAAAACAGTAAAACATTAGCAAATGGTTTCTATTGTACATAAAATTGAATACTACAATTTGTCTTTGATCATAATGATTTAATTGTCATTTTAAATTGTCACTAAACATCTATTTTAATAAGGATTTGAAAGGATTACTTTATAGGCATTGAGTACATCCTTAACTAATAAATAATTAATAATTCACACTGTTTTGTTTATTTTTTTACTCCCTAAATGTAAATGCCAACTGTTGTGGCTACCATAACTAAGTCAGAGGAGAGGAATAGCAAAGTTCTCGCTCACTCCCTGCTCCACAGACTGAATTAACTTGCAGATTTTTCAAGCACTGTAAAACATTGAATCGTATATACTTTGGTAGGATCTGCTACAGTATTTTAATGATTGTATCTTATAAATGAAAAAATAACAATTCCTGCGAACACAAATTAATGGGCAGGCTGAACTTTGACATTAGTCCATCCATGTCCAAAGAGGAGTCCACAGAGAAGGAGCCAAACTGCCAAAGGATTGTGTGAATAGGATCCTGATGCAACTATTAGGAATATGGAGGAATATAACTGATAATATCCAGTTAGTAAATGTTCTTCTTTTACAAATTGGGGAATTGTATGAGGTATGAAATAAATATGTAATTATTTGCCCCTTAACTGCTGAGTCATTTTACACTCCTCTGCTAAAGAGTTTTTTTAGGTGCATTTACACATAAAACATTTTTTTGCCAGTTATCCACACAATTGTTTTTCATCAAGTCAAGCATTTTTAGAAATGAACGTTTGCAGAAATAACATACTATGGAAAAATTCATACATTATAAAATGCAAAAAAAGGAGAATTTTTTGTGTATTTTAATATGTTTCATTTAGATTCATACAGACCAATTTCCCTTCTAAACATAGATTACAAGCTCCTAGCTTCAATAATTGCTGAAAAACTTGTAAAATATATAGATTATGGAGGCCTGGACCTACCAGATCTAGGCACATACAACATAATGTGCTTGGTTAAATTTTTTACAGGTATTTTTTTATAGTGGGCTAATGACTGGAGAGGTTTTTGTGTTGGGTGATTCACATTTGTAAATATTGTTCTTTTTGCTTTTAACATTTTTAATTCAATTTAAAATAATAATAATAATAATGATAGCAATACAATGCCATGACTAGAATTCTGTAGCAAATCTTATCCAAATATTGCAGATGCAGTTACTACCTGTTGCTACATGCTACTAACCCGCTGTGCTACCATTTTTATTAAGTCAAACTTACATGTTTCAGATAGGGCATGCAATTTTAAAGAATCTTCCAATTTACTTTTATCATCAAATTTGCTTTGTTCTCTTCTTATTCATTTTGAAAGCTAAACCTAGATAGGCTCAAACTGATTTCTAAACCATTGAAAGTCGCATCTTAACACACTGCATTTTGACAGTTTTTCTGAGTCTGTCAAAAGAACTGAGATAAGGGGGCAGTCTGCAGAGGCGTAGATACAAGGTAATCACAGAGGTAAAAAATGTATTAATATAACAGTGTTGGTTAAGCAAAACTGGAGAATGGGTAATAAAGGGATTATCTATCTTTTTAAAAATAACAATTTTCAAATAAACTGTCCCTTTAATAACAAACGCTTAAACTTTTTTTTTAGCTTATTTTCAACTGTGCACTAAATCTAGGGATTTACATACTTTTATTTTTACATTTTAGTAATTAATTTAACTGTTTTTAAACACACACACACTTATTTGATTATTTTAATATTAACAAAGTCACACATTTATTTTATTATTTATATTTTACTAATTCCCTTTAACATAGGAAAATAGAAATTGAAAACATAATTTATTAAAAAAAAGTGTTTAAAAAATAGAAAATATTGCACAAAACGCAAGTATACATCATCCTGAGAGACTAACAATTTTCTAAATAAACTAAAAATCTGCAAGAATACTGACTTGTGGAAAGTTTTGATCATTCAGTTTATTTGAGATAGAATTATAGATAACAGATGGATTGAAGAAAAAGTCATATCTTTTTTCTTATTTCTTATCATTGTAGAAAGCAACCATTTATAAACAGTCTAGAGCATGTTTGTTTAGACACCCTGCTCCTACTCTCGCTTGAATTCTAAAACATATTACAATTTCATTCGCTTTGTGATCAATCATAGTGACATTTCTGATCCTTTGAGTGCCAGACACTGCACATCATTCAGTTAAACTAAAATCATCCCTGGAATCTCATGCTTACCTGCTGACCAAGTACTTGTTTTCATTGTCATTTGTCTCACTTATGGAGACCAAAACAATTTCTGTTCGGTTATCATCAGTTTGTTCATGGGTTTTTTGTTTTTTTACTTAATGGGCATTAAAAAAAAAGCTACTGAATATATAATAAACTGTTTAAATATAACTTGGAAAAAAGATTCTCTATCCTATTATTTTATTTTATTGTACACAAATTATTACTAATTAAACACAACTCCTATCAACAAGATGAAAACGCTTGATATATTTGCACTTTTCTCCTGCAAGAAATGTATTAATTGGTTTAAAAAAACAAACAAACATGATTTATTGTGCAAATTAAATGAGAAATAGCATCATGAAAATGTATATCTACTTCTAAATTAATCAGCACAAATATGCAATATAGAGCATTTTCAAAATGAGTTTAAAAAATATTAGCAGTAAACATAATTTATCACGTTCATGTTACGTGATTTATAAATATTTGCATTATGCCTTGTAATTATATCATTTATGAGACTATATTCTGTCAAAAATAACAATCTCTAGCAATATATATATTTATAACAATTCCAGGCTGTATCTTAACCCTTTTAACTGTTATTTTTATACTGGCTCAATCTTTATTACAGTAGAGGATCAAAGTCAATCACTATTATTTAGTGACAGCTTACAATTCGGATTATTCTAAATTATAAAGGTATAATCTAGATTTTATTAAAGACACAGAGACGAGTATTTTGCTTTCTTTCCTTTACTACTTAAATGCAGTATTTAAAAGCATATAGAAATAAATACAAATAACTGTCAATATTTGAAAAAAGACAGTAAAAACAGAGTACAGAGCATTGACCAATAAAAAAGGAGAATTGGTTAAACTAAAACAAAGTGACCAATCAGCTTGAGAATATAGCCTATAAACTGTCCAACATCAAATAACAAATCATCTTTCTTGACATCAGACGAAGAAAAAATCCAGTCGATGATGAACAAATAACACCAACCAAACAGGCAACAGATAAAACTGAAGAGTATAATCCAGAAGATGAAAACCATCCATAAGGAAGAATTCCAACGATGTGAAGGGGTACACCACCAACTTGAACTTTGTAGGGAATGAGATGAACTTGATAGAAGGGATGATTTGTCATTCAAATGAGAAGGGATAAATCCACCTAAGACGGTATCTTGTTTATGGATTGGTAACTAAAATAAATATACAATTAAAAGGATTAATAATATTATAATATATATATATAAAGGGAGGGAAAATACAAATTAATGAAGAGGAGGGAAAATACTTGTCTCTGTGTCTTTAATAAAATCTAGATTATACCTTTATAACTTAGGATAATCCAAATTTTATTACAAGACCAGAGACTCATATTTTGCTAGTTTAAAGCAACTAACAAAATAAATTAAGCGAGGCATGTTCAATGGGTTTAAAATAAAATTGTTTAAATATCAAATCTGAAGACCAGTCAGCTGCATCCAAAATTTGTTGAAGGGTAGCAGCTTTCAAAAATGCTTTAGAAGCGGCTAATCCTCTGACAGAGTGAGCGGAAAAAGACAAATCAATACCTGCTTCACTCATAACCCATTTAACCCACCTAGCAATAGAGGTAGAAGATACAGGATGATGAGGAGGAACAAAAGATAATAAAAGTTGATTAGAAGAAGAAGAAGAACGAAAAGAAGAAGTTCTATGTTCATACTCTTTTAAACATAAAACCACATACAGAAAAGGTTCAGCAGGTAAATAAGGATAGAATATAGAAGTTGAAAAAGATTTAGTTCTTTTAGAAATAAAGAAAGTGACACCTTCAGGAGTGAAACGTTTAGAATTAAAATCTAAAGCTCTAACATCAGAAACTCTGCGAAAAGATATTAAACATAAAAGAGTAGCTAATTTGGCAGAAAGTTGTTTAAGAGATAAAGATTCGTTAGAAGGCCAAGATTTAAAAAGAGAAAAGACAAGGTAAACATCCCAAAAGGAAGAATATTTAGGAGCAGGAGGTCTTTTAAGTTTAATAGCTTTCATTAATTTGCAAATTAAAGGATGTTGACCCGCAAGAAAATTATTAATAAAAGAATGTTTAGCAGAAATAGCAGATCTAGAAACATTAATAGTTCTGTAAGCTAACCCTGAATCAAAAAGAGACGTAAGAAAATTAATAAAAGAAGTTACATCAACTGAAAGGGGATCCAAACATCTTTCCAAGCACCAGCTAGACCATCTGGTCCATGCAGAAAAATAGCATTTTTTGGTCCCAGGGGCCAATGATTCCTGGAGGAGTTTTTTACCTTGATGTGATAAGCCTTGGAGAGAAGATGATTGCCCAAAATTGACCAGGCTATGAGACGAAGAGATCCTTGAAGGATAAGATGGTGAGGAAGACCTTCTGCATCTGACAATAGAAGAGGGAAAATAGGAAGAAGAACAGGATGGTTGACAGATAGTTCTAGAAGAGATGGGTACCAAGGTTGAGATGGCCAAAGGGGAGTGATTAGAAGAATTGAAAGGAGATCCCATCGGACTACTGAAATGGTTCTCTGAATCATGGAGAAGGGAGGAAATGCATTCGCTGTCTGGAGAGGCCAAGGGAGGAGAAATGCATTGATCGCCAGGGCATCTAGATCTGGGCGCCAACTGAAGTAAGGCTGAGTTTGAAAATTCAGTCTCGAAGCAAATAGATCCATTAAAAAGGGTCCTCTGAGAGACTGGAGCAAATGAAAAATCTGAGGATCCAGTTTCCATTCGCTCGAGTCTGTCAGATAACGAGAACCCCAATCTGCCGCGACATTGGATAAACCTGGGATATATTCTGCTTTGACAGAAATATTTCTGTCTAAGCAAAGGTGAATAAATTATTTCGTAATAATGGATAAATCTCTCAATTTTGTGCCACAGAGACGATTCAAATAATGTACTGCAGAAATATTGTCCATTCTGAGTAAAATGGATACTGGAAAAGAATCTTTGACAAAACTCTTGACTGCAAAAGAGCCTGCCAAATGTTCTAAGCTGTTGATCTGAAAACGTTTTTCTTCTGAAGACCATTTTCTGCCTGTGATTGAAGGGCCGCAACGAGCTCTCCAGCCAGAACGACTGGCATCGGATTCTATAATTAGATCCAGAGATTTTCCAAAATGGCTCTCCCATTCCAAGCTTCTATATGGGAGAGCCACCATGAAAGTTCTTCTTTGGCTTCTGAAGATAGAGGGATCAAGTGGGAATATGAAAGACCTTTATGAAGATGAAAGATTTTCAAATGTTGAAGTTCCCTGTAATGAAGGGGAGCAGGGAAAATAGCCTGAATAGAGGATAAGAGTAACCCAACTATTCTGGCTATAGTCCTGATGGGAACTAAAGATAAAGAAAGAGTTTTTGAAATTTCTTTCTTGATATTCACAATTTTCTCTCTGGGTAAACTGAGTGAGAATTTCAAAGTGTCTATTTGGAAACCTAAAAAGGTTAAAGATTTTGTAGGAGAAAGAACTGATTTCTCTTTGTTCACTAAGAAACCTATGTTTTCCAAAATATAAATAGTAAGCTGGAGTTGAGATTTTAATATGACAGAACTCTGATTCATTATTAAAATATTGTCTAAGTAAATGATAAGACGAACACCTCTTAAGTGAAGCCAAGTAATAATCGGCTTCATTAATTTCGTGAAAATCCAAGGGGCTGAAGACAGACCAAAAGGCATACAAGTGAAACTCCAAATTTTGTCTTCCCAAACAAAAGTGAGAAACTTCCGGTGTTCTTGAGCAACAGGAACTGTAAGATATGCCTCTGTCAGATCTAATCTGACTAAAAAATCGTTGTCTAAAAGGCAATCTCTGAGGAGATTAATTCCTTCCATTTTGAAATGTTGATAGACAACAAAGGAGTTTAAGGATCTTAAATTTATAACTGGTCGGAAAAGACCATTTTTCTTTTTGACGAGAAAAAGATTGCTTAGGAAAAATTTTTGAGGATTTAAGATTGGTTCTATTGCATGTTTTGAAAAAAGGGTTGATATTTCGTTCTGAACCAGAATTCTGTCTGAAATAGAAAATTTTATTGGAATAGGAAGAGAATTTTGAATAGGAGGAGAAATAAAATCTATAAAAAGACCTGAAATTGTTTGCAGAACCCACTGATCTGTAGTTATAAGATTCCAATTGTGAGGAAAAAGAGCTATTCTGCCTCCTATAATGTCTTGGGAAGAAACATGAAAAGAAAGAAAAAGATTTACCTTGGGGGGTACGAGATCTTTGTCTTGATCGTTGGAAGCGTGGATTCCAATATCTCCCTCTGGAAGGGAAGAAACCTGCGGAGGTTGGATTCTGGAATTGTCTTTGATGAAATTTGTATTGCTGATTAGAGAATTGACTCGCATATTGAGACCTATTGGGATATGATGAACGGCCGGGAAAATGGCCTCTTCCTTTCCCGGCCTGATCA
This sequence comes from Bombina bombina, assembly GCF_027579735.1. Lineage (NCBI taxonomy): Eukaryota > Metazoa > Chordata > Amphibia > Anura > Bombinatoridae > Bombina > Bombina bombina. The sequence goes on from NC_069501.1 coordinate 834,057,153, forward strand.
GAAAAACGATCCTGATAAAAAAAAATCTTCATGGAGGTTCTTACTTTGTTAAGGTTTGAAAAAGTGTTAACATAGCTATTTAACTCTTTAATAAAAGTGTCTCCAAATAGTAGACCATTGGTATCAGGATGTATTTCATTTACTGCGAAATCGCATACTCTAGGGTCAATTCTTCTCAAAATATTTCTCAGACGCTCAGTATACATGGCTGAGTTAGCATTACCAAGGAAACTGAGCATCCTTTGTAGCCATTCCCTAACAATAATAGGGTACAGTAAAGTATTGTCGTAAACAGCCTGTTCAGACAAGTCAAAAAGTTTTGATAAAGGACCTACTGAGTCTAACATTTTATCCTGGCAAATCTTCCAGGCCCTATCCATCCCTTTCTTTAGCTTAAAACCAGGGGAACCAATGAATTTAAGTACTTTTTGGTCAACTTCAGGGGTACAACTGGCATTATTAGGGAGAATAGGTCTGGGGCATTCAGCTCTCATTTTATTCCAAGAGCCCCTTTTTAGAGGCTGACGTAATTGATAATCAATTAAATCTGCTATGTCAGAAGATGGGCACCACTCAGCAGATCTAGGATGATGTAATTCATCCGCGTTAAATCTAGGATTACCTAGACAATCATAAACAAATTTCTCTTCTGAATCTTTATTAAGGTGCTAAGATTTCTTTAAACGCTTTTTAAATTTCTTGACCATCGGAGAAGCCAAAGAATCCTCAGAAGAAAAATGAGTTAAAAATTCATTAGAATTATCTGAATCCAATGAAGAATCAGAATTAAAATCAGTAGAAGAGACACAATCCAATGTATCTTTTTTGGCCAAAGCCTCTCCCATAAGTGATCTCTTGGGAGTAGAGGAAATAGCAGGTGTTTTGCTTCCTTTCCTGCAAGGAATAAAAGAACTAGAAGCAAGTTGGCGTGATTTTTTTACCAACTTTTTACTCGCTTTAGATTTATTGATTAAAAGGGAAATTTTTTCCAACATAGAATTCATAGAGGAATCTATCATATTTTGTACACCCTCAACATTGAAAGTATTACTTTCAGTATTTTGTGACATTTTAATAACTAAAATAAATTAATTAATTTATAAATAAAATATGTTATAAAAATATATTACCTAAAAAATATATAACAATATATAAAAATTTAGACTAAGAATTGACCCAATATAAAATTAATCAACTAAAAATTTAATGAAAATAGAATTAATATTATAAAATAAAATAAGTAATGAATGTGACTAAAATAGTCACTAGATGGAGACACAGACCGGTTTATTAAAATTCAGCAAGACCGTAGTTGAAACTAAGTATAGAAGTAACAAAGTTGCGACTGACAGGAGCTGAGTTAATAGCCGCACTGAGGAGAAGAGGACGGGAATGATAAGGGCGGAACTATGACGCAGGAAGAAATTGAGAGTTAATGCGCATACGCACGGCCCAGCAGAGCTAAGATGGAGGTCGGGCAGTAAAGAGGTAAATGAAAACCGGAGAAGGAATGAATAACGCAACCGGAGAAGATGGGCACTTCAAAAAGTTAATAGGGGAATAAAACGGAGGTAATAACACTATATAACCAATGACGTAATAAAAGAATAAATTTAAACAAAAAACAAAAACGGGAAGTATAAAATAAAAACGGACTTATAGTGAAACAACAAAATGACTTAACAGATAATAATTAAAATTAGGCAATACAAACTATATGTCATTTTATTTATTGCAATAATAAATGAAATACTTATCTCTCTGTAAGCAGTAAAAGAAAGAGGATTTGTTATTTGATGTTGGACAGTTTATAGGCTATATTCTCAAGCTGATTGGTCACTTTGTTTTAGTTTAACCAATTCTCCTTTTTTATTAGTCAATGCTCTGTACTCTGTTTTTACTGTCTTTTTTCAAATGTTGACAGTTATTTGTATTTATTTCTTTATGCTTTTAAATACTGCATTTAAGCAGTAAAGGAAAGAAAGCAAAATATGAGTCTCTGGTCTTGTAATAAAATCTGGAAGTCACTAAATATTAGCAGCTTCTTATGGGCAGACACAAGGACCAGAGTGGTATAGAGTTTCTAAACGTTATCACAATAACAATTGTACTGCTGTTATATAGGTACTAGGGTTATAGACCAAATGACCCCCCACAAGTTTTAACTATATCATCAACTAACCCTAACCACAACTACCCTTATATGCAGTAAACTCTTTACAGGAACCCAGAAAATTAAATTAACTTTGTGTGACCCCTGTTTAAACCATAACCATGACCCTACATGTAAAGCATTAACCAAAGCTGTGAAACAAAATGGTATTACATTTAACAAAACCTTCCAAAACGAAGACACATACACATACAAACACATATACACACTTCTACAAACACATATACACATTTGTATACACACACATATATATATATATATGTTTGTGTGTGTGTATACATATACACACACACACACACATATATACCTGTGTATATATATATATATATATATATATATATATATATAGTAGATAGAAGACAGCACTTACTGGTCTTAAATCATGCAAAAAGAGCTTTTAATTAAGTGATGTTTCGTAGAACGCTCCCCTTCATCAGATGTGTATATATATATATATATATATATATATATATATATATATATATATACCTATGCAGGTATATACAGTATATATATATATATATATATATATATATATATATATATATATATATATATATATATATATATAGAGAGAGAGAGAGAGAGAGAGAGAGAGAGAGAGAGAGAGAGAGAGATAGAGAGTATATACATATATAAGCACAATTGGTGTAAGCACAATTGGTGTAATGTGGTGTCGTGTTAGTGCAAGAGTGATAAGTGTTGAGGTTTTTTTAAAGGCTGCGCGTTCCATTGAAGTCTATTGGAGGACATTAATGCTGTTGTGATATCCAAAATCTGTTAATTAGTCCGCATGGTGTTTTGCTCTCACACAAACGTTTTATTTTCAACACTTGTAATACATGCACTAACCTGCCCGCGTTAAAAGTTTACTTATAGCGAAGTTTGTACAAATAATTCTAATTTGTTTATCAGAATAATCAGTCAGAATTTTGGTGGACTGGCTCACTGTCAACTGAACATTTGATTAATACTAAATTAAAAGAGTGGGAGGCTCAGTTTTGGTAATACAGATCGGTAATTCTTATTAAGGATTGATTCATCAGGATAGATTAAATGATTTTACAAAACAAAAAGGGGGCCAACAATTTATTGAGGAATATTCCTAGTAGGGCCCATTACTTTTTCCCAGAATTAATATTATCCATCTGGAATACATGTAATCAATTCTGGGGTTATTTAGGATACATTTAAAATTAGGAATCAGAAAGAGGATAGGAGATATACCAAGCTCTTTAATGACATCCCTCAACCAACTGTCTTTGGTGATTAAACAATTGCAATAAGAGGACTAGCACTCCCACCACCAACCAAAGAACTATCCATAATCCCCTGTGTCCAAATGAACCCTGTCTTTAAAGTAATATTGATCCTTATCTTCTTGTTTAAAATTTGGTTGATGGATGACTACAACACCTATCCTACTAATGAAATAATTTATTAACCTTCCTATGATTATAATGATTCAAAGCTGCACATCAGACCATATCAGGAATATAGGAACCATATCAGACCAGACAACCACCATGGAGGGATAAAGACTAGGTGAACTAAATCCACTTTAATCAACCTTACAGCTCTTTTGTGATAAAAGCCTAAATTGTCACCTTCAGCACTGTTAGGACCTCAGAAGTATGGAGCAATCCACTATTTTCATCAGAATATTTTCCCATCTGAGATCTCACCCACCAAATCAAAGAACCTCCACCCTATTAAATGGGGAACTCAACTGATTTCACCCATGCTTAAAAGCTCTAAAATAAATAGAGGAATGGGCAATGATCCAGAACCGAATAGGCCCTGAAAAATCAAAACAAAACAACATTAAACTAGCAACTCAAGATTATCAGTATTCCAAATCCTAACATTCAGGATCACATGCTCAACAAGCACCAAAGCTGCAACATCTTTAGCAAGACCAACTATAAAAGGAATAAGTACTGTGCTAACATGAAATTTAAGAGTAGGGCTGTGACCATAGATTTAAATGCTATCCATTTTTGTGATTCTCATTTGTTTTTAATATATAATTCAATAAAATGTTGGTTATTTGTTAACGTACGCACTGTTTATTCCCACCTAGAACAGAGGTGTGTCCCTCAGCACCTGATATCCTGGAACACTGCTGGGTTAAACACCACTTTCACTTGCAGTTTAAACACTGTTAGTCCCCCTTAACACCTACAGCCTCTCCAAACCCTATAAGAAGCCAGCCCCAAGTACCATATTCCATTTCATCCTTAAGGAGCTGGCCTACCCTACAGTACCAACACCCACCTTATGTTCTCTCCTGAGAGTTAATTTGTCCTGAGAAATCATCAAGGCCTCTCCACCAGAGAAGCCTTCCTGCTTGTCCTGGTTGATGTTCAACATCCTGACATCAAGCAAGTGGAAAGAATCCTGCTCCATATCATCACACCATCATCTGACTCCATCACCGTAACCGCTTCATCAGGGGACTTCCCCAGCCTCTTAACATCCATGAGTCCCACCTGATGAGACCATGTGGAAAGCTTAAAAGGAACACCTGGCAAAGAAAGACAGACAGGCTAAAACTCCCAATCATCCACCTGTATATTCCACTTCTGAATCAGACCCTTTTTACCCCCAAAAAAAGACCTCATCCAGCTGAGAACCTCCAGATGCATGTGAAAACTGTTTCTCTTTAGAAGAAAGGGTGGACATTTCTACCCCCAACTATTAACTGACCTACACTTTATACTAACCTGTACAGCCTAACTAAGCCATTTGGAACCAACTAGCTAAAAAAAAAAAACTCTTCCTAACCAAGAACCCTCTTCCTTTTTTGCTTACCCTGTCCTACTACACTACCACCAGAAGCACCTTCAAAAGGAGGAGCAAAACTAGAAAACACCATCTGAACATCTCTATGTAAAAATGAAAGATATTTTACCTCAAAATGTCCAAAGTATTAACATCCCATTCTAAAGGACTTCAAGCTAACAATCAGTATGCTTGTCCCAGGACTTACAAGGGAGCATGCCTCATGCACACTCATGTTATTTCCCTATACAGTTTAAGGAAGTTTACTATGAAATCTCATGAGATCACAGTAAAACAGTTCATGACCTCAGCACTGCTGATCTTGAATGGCCGCTGTTCATGTCTTCCTTTTTTCTACCTGCAGCTGGGCAGTAACTGAAAGATAACTTTTTACACAGCACTTACTCTTGTGAGCTGAGGAAATTGTGAGGTAAAATATCTTCCTTTTTTTTACATAGAGATGCTCAGGTGATTTTACAGTTATCCTGCATCACTTTCAAGTGATTTATCATATCAGTATTATGTCCCTTTAATGTGCTTCCAATTTCTTATTATACTTTATATATACTTTATGGAATACTTTAATTTTTATATGAAATAGCATTTGTTGCTCTTTGAAAACACCACTCATTTAAATCTTTTACTTACATTAAATATTATTTTATCTATTTCTCTATACACACATCTCCTTATCTTTTTTGTCTTTTCACAATGGTTGATATCTAGGGCCTGATAATTAAAAACTCCCCGGCAGGAATATAAATCACTCAAAATCATTTGGGGCCTTTTTTGAGTATAACATTGTGATGTCAGTGTCTCTCCTTCACACCCAGAACACTTCATAGCTCTCAAGATAAAATGTGCCTTTCTAAAATTATTTGAGGGACTTTGCTGTATTGACGAAACTTCTTAGATAATCTCATCAGAATAAAGAGCGTCAGATCATCAGGCTCTTAAAGGGCAATTGAAAATTTGTATTTTTTGTATCTTTCACTCCCACCCCCACTGGGGTACTGATTCTTATTTATGTATCTTTTCTTTAGGAAATACAAAATAATTAATATGCTCACTGTATGCTGTGGTTTTAACAAGCAAAATTAGATGGTTAAATGACAAACTAAAGATAAAGGAGCAATTTAAAACCAATTTTACTCCAGTAGCTAAAATGGAAGATTAGGAACATATTAAAGGGGATAATTGTTATGGTACAATGTCCCTTTTATTACACACTGACTGATAAAGAAAACTCCTACAGCTCTATTACTTGTAACGGACATAACTCCATATGCAAAAAAAAATAAAAAATAAGAAGAAAAGAAATACTTGTTTTTTTTATAATATAAAATAAATATATAAAATTATTTAAAAATGTAATATAATTTAAAAATCTTCATTGTCCCATTGATATTCCCTACAACACAGTATAAAATATTTTACTGCTCAGAATGCTAAGCTGACCCATGAAGTCAATTCACATCACACTGTCTATAAGTTTTAGTTATTGAGTGTTTCATTTGGTCCTGAACCCTTCACTGTCTATCAACATGATTTCCTTCTTGGGCATCTAAACAAAATAACTACTACAACATAAGTTATGAGACAATCATCTTTTTTTCCTTTGATACATTTCATTGTAAACACAGCACAACAACCATAACTGGCCTCCTGACATCCCTTTATCTTCAGGCCATGAACATATCTCAGTGTTTTGTGAGGTAAATGCACATTATGAAACAGCAGCTACACTTACACCCAAGACATGCTGTGTCCCATATTATGGTTTTGGTGACACTGTTAATCAACATATTTATGGCTTTATCTTACTTAATTTTACTTCTGCTGGTACTATAAAGGTGCTTCTTATTAAGAAGATGAACCTTATCTCATTGTTTTATGTCAAGGTTTTCATGATATCTAAACTAGAGCACAGGTAACATAATTAGATGATCGGCAACAATGGCTACAAACTTGCTCTCACTCATAAGCTGATTATATCACCTGTGCTCTAGTTCAGATATCATGAAAATCTGACCCATTGGTGCCCCCTGAGGGTGGAAGTTGTATTAGGTTTTTGTAGGGTGTATACATGAACATTTCAAAATCAACAGTGACAATACCATAGATTCAATAACATTAGTCACTAAAGAATTTCTGGTAAACTTCTAAGAGATATGGTTTATACAGCTTTCAGACCATAGACCAAAAATGTATTAAAAAAATTAAATAACTAAACATTAAGGGCTAGATTACAAGTGGAGCGCTAAATTATCGCATGCCCACAAACGGCGAATTTGCCCGTTTGCAGGCGCTCGATAAATAACCAGCTATTACAAGGGGCTGGTTATTGCTACTTCAAGCTCGAGTTAGCAATTAGTGCTCCAAAAATTAACCAGAGGTCCCCAATTGCCCCCAAACTTATGTGTTAGTTTTCTTAGCAATTTTTGGGAACTAAAGTCAACGGCTGTGGGGTGTTAGAAAAAAAACGGCACTGAAAAGTGCCTTTACGTAGCCATCTATGGGAACTGTGTGTTCCCTGTAAAATATATATTTATGTGTTAATATATGTACATTTGCTCGCACTGGTATTACAAAGTGTAGCGCAAATATTGCTTTACCGAAAGCGATGTTTTGTATTCCACTTATAATTTGGCCTAAACAAGATAATGACCGATAAATTGTGATTATTGCATTGTGCCAATATATTGATTTTGTATATAATATAATAATGTAACTTAATAAGCAGAAAACACATATATCATACAGAACTAATATTGCATGTCCCAAATGAAAGGAATCATTCACAATTATTAAGCTGTGTATACAAAGTAGGTACCAACAAAGTGCTCTGTCACAAAAGAAACATATCCTCTTCATCTCTAACATATCAACATATAAAGCTATAAAAGAGTTGGTAATCAACACCAAATATTGGACATTGATGTATTAAAGGAAAGTGGGTTTTTTTCTTTTATCCTAAAGCTAATATTTATAACATTACTAACATTATGGAACTGTTAACACCTCACTGACTATAAGTAACAAACTTGTTTTATAGTGACCTTGTTTAAAAAACATAATGAAACAATACCTAGCTATAAAAGCAAGAGTGCTTAATGTACTTCATCAGAGCTATGTAAGTATAAAAATATCATAAGCTGTTCAGAACAATAGGATGACATTTGGAATTATTGAGAAAAATGACCACGTCATTTTTGACAGGCTACACTTATCATTCATTCATGAGTTTATCTCTAAACAAGTAAAGTGGGTCAAAATGAATTTACTCATCCAGGAAAAACCGATTAAAACAACAAGCAATAGCATGCTATAAATGCCACAAGAGAGATATGTTTTGAAAAACATCCAATCGTTAGCATCCTACTCATGGGGGGGAAATGATATACAATTTATCTTTGTAAGAGAAAATCCTGCATGATCAGCAGTGGATTCTATTATATTCTTCTATTAAACTAAATTGTGGGTAAGAGATCCCAGGGCATTGAAGATAAAGAATATTAGATTTTTCGGATCATCATAGGAGATGAATTTGTTAATTAGGTCCCTTTAATAGAAAATAATATTTAGATTTACAGCAATTTGTATTTAAAGGGACAGTCAACACCAGAATTTTTGTTGTTTAAAAAGATAGATAATCCCTTTATTACCCATTCCCCAGTTTTGCATAACCAACACTGTTATATTAATACACTTTTTACTGCTGTGACTATCTTGTATCTAAGCATCTCCTGACCGCCCCTAATCACATGACTTTTAGTTATTATCTATTGACTTGCAGTTTAGCCAATTAGTGCAGTGTCTGCCACAACTCACGGGCGTGATCACAATGCTATCTATATGTTTTACCTGAACTACTCTCCCCTGCTGTGAAAAGCAAATACAAAAGCATGTGATTAGAGGCGGACTTCAAGGGCTTAGAAATTATCATATGAGCCTTTCTAGGTTTGCTCTCAACTAGAATACCAAGAGAACAAAGCAAAATTGTTGATAAAAGTAAATTGGAAAGTTGTTTAAAATTACATGCCCTATTTGAAAAATAAAAGTTTTTTTGGGCCTTGACTGTCCCTTTAACTTCTATTTTCTAACACTCTTTGGTTCATGCCGCAATCAAGAAAAGACAACACAAGACGGGTCAATAACGCTAACAAATGCACAATGGGGGTCTGCATAAACTATAAATTGCATTGTTCTTAACATAAACCAAGACTTTCTTGCCACATTCCATTGTAAACCATAAACAATGCAGTGATAAGAAGTAGAAAAAGCCCAGCAAAAGATTAACCAGAAACTGAATGCTAATAATTAGTACATACTATTCTGAAATTAACTGGGAGCAGACAGGGATATGTTTCTATATTGCCTTTTATTTAAACAATAACGAAAATGAAGACTATTGCTACTCCAGTAAAATATTCGATGTTGTTTTATTTATAGACATTGTCCATAAGGAGATATGATTTTGTGATTTAGACAGATCATACAATTTTAAAAAGGTTTCTAATTTACTTCTATCAAGTTGGCTTAATTCCCATGGTATTATTTGTTGAAGAGATACCTAGGTAGGAAATAGAGCTGCCATCTAGTGCTCTTGTAAATAAAAAAAAATTGCTGTCATATATGGTGTGTCAGGCACAGAATGTTCCAAGAGAACACAGAACATTTCATAATAGAAGCAAATTAGAAAGTTGTTCAAAATGGCATGCTCTATCTGAATCATAAAAGAATAATCTTGGGTTTTATGTTTCCTTTTAATGGCTTTATCATCAGGCGCTGATTTCAGGCTTTTATAGAAGAGCAATCACCTAAAAGGTAGCATGTTTATTGTTAGAAAATAGCGGTTGTGCTTAATTATTGATCATATCAGTATACCAGATACCTTTTCTAGGTTATTTTGCTTTAGACATTTAAACAGAAATAGAGCCTTGTGGAGCAGCCACTTCAGGGTTCGTACCTTTGTGGCAAGTTTGAGCATATTGTCTCTCTAGAAGCTTGTATTAGACTCTGGATGAACAATTTGCAGTACCGCATGATATTCAAACTAGACATGTGCGATTCGGTTCGGTCCGAATCGAAATTCGGACGAATTTTGTCGAATTCGGAATTCGGATCGATTCGAATTTCCGAATTGTGGCAGTGCCGAATCTACCGAATGAATCCGAATTGATTTGAATTTATTCGGATGGATTCGGATGGCCATGTATTACACTAGTATTGTACAGTATACTAGTGTAATACACAGCACATCCAACTTAACAGTGCCAAAATTCCGAAAATCCGAATCGATTCAAACCGAATCGAACCGAACCAAACCGAATTTCACACAAATCCTAAAAAATCCGAAACGAATTCATTTGATTTCTTCCGAATTCAAATCGATCCAAACCGAAATTCGAATCGGTCCGAATAGATCCAAACCGAACCAAACCAAATTTTTCGCGGCTGCACATGTCTAATTCAAACACTTGAAAGGGATACAACTATACAGTTTGTTCATGAAGGTCATTCAGATCCCTTAAATACAACAGTTTGGTATCTTTCATGGAATTACTTAGGGCATATTGTGAAGCGTATTGATAAATTGTTGGAAGGGTCTGAGTCTGATCCTGCAGTCACTGTGTACTTTGGTACAAATGACAGAATTAGGAAGTGTCATAAGTTTACTTCATAGAGTTAGGAAACAAGTTTAAAGCAAGGACCTCCAAGGTAATATTTTCTGAGATACTACCAGTGCCACGTGCTAACCCCGTATGGCAGAAGGAGCTAAGGGAACTTAATTACTGGCTATAAATGAGTAAAGGGCCTCCGAAGCTGTATACACAGCTTGAGAAATGGTGCCCATAGTCTTTGTGAGACATTTTATTGCCCATGAGCAATCAGGCTTTACAAAGACATGCACTTTCTATTTGCTTCAGAATCAAAATAAACAGTTAACATTTTTTAATCAAAGCAATGTAGATTTTCAACATGTTTTGAATAGTGCTTTTTCAAACTCATTACATATTTTTCCCTCTTTATATGGACATTAATAGTATTTTTGTTTATTATAAAATGTGTAGGTTTAAAGGAAAGGTTTTCAGTTTTTTTAATAAAATGCTAACATATTTTTTGTCTGTTTGTATGCATTTGAAAGCCCCTGCCCTTTAATAGAGTTGTGGGATGTTTCCTTATTAGCCAATGAGTAATTGATCCTTGGGTATTAGTTGTAGCATACATATTAATTTCAAGATTCATTTAAAAGCTTCAACTGAGACATTTTAATGAAAAAACAAATATGTTGACATGTATAGCTATTCGTTCTTATGCACAAAAGAAAATTAGTTTACTGTCCCTTTACATATTAGACTTCAACACTGAAAATGTTGCCATGATGCAAATAATTTACTTGTGATTGACAAACCTGACAAATTTAAACCAGATTTCATTTTTATATTTCCTGATAAAATGTCAACAAGGATTTGCTTTAGTGAGAAAATTATTTAAGTCTCTCATTTATAGCTGAATTCACTGGGCTTCTTTGGCTGTGGATGTCATTACCAGAACTCCAGCAATACCAGGTGTTCAGTTAATAAGACGCAATGGGAAGGATGAAAAACATTGTCTGTGAGTTGGCTTCCGGTACACCAATGTTTTATCTCCTCAATCACTATAAAGACCAGCAACACCATGAAATGTAATTCATGTCTCCAAAGAGTTTACAAGTATCGTCACAGGTCCTTGCTTAAAGGGACAATACAGTCAAGCTTAGTGCATCTCAGCATTTGTAATTTGTTTCAGAACATTCTGCTTGATTTTGCACTGCAGAGATACACCCCTTTCATAACTATAAAAAATGTTTATTTAAACTCTTTATGCTGTATACAAAGAGAGAAGCGCTCTACCAGGAACGAACAACAGCTCATTGGCTAGTTCTATGGCGATTTACCACCTGGAAGCAGCCTCTTTTAGACCAATGTGCTTTTCACAAATGAAAACTTTCCTGAAGTATATCAGTCTTACTCCACAAATTAAGGTCAGTCCAGCCCCAAAATACCAGGCAATTCTCCTCTGAACAAGGAACATGACAACCCCAGACGATCGTTTCGGCCTCCTATGGGCCTCGTCAGTGAGGTGCAGCCACATTCCTCTAAGCACACTGGGCAAGGAGTCCATGTCTGGTTTCCCCCATCACCCATAGGGAGACTTCCCCAGGGTCATATTATCCTCTGAACAAGGAACATAACAGCCCCAGACGATCGTTTCGGCCTCCTATGGGCCTCGTCAGTGAGGTGCAGCCACATTCCTCTAAGTGCTTCTCTCTTTGTATGCTCTTTATGCTGTGACCAATTAAGGAGAAATATAAATAATACTGTTCACTGATTATGCAATCACTGTGTGTGAACCATTAACCTCTTAACCAGCAACGTACCCTGTATATCGCTGGTCTTTCTATGGGGGTTGTTTTTTAATAGCGCTGTCTCGCCAAAGCCTGCAGGAGAAAGGGTGGATCTATTAGTGTGATCTTGTCGCTCGTGGCGAGACGCGCGCTATTATAAGCACAAAATCCCCATACCACCAGCGACATACAAGGTACATCATGGTCGTCAGGGGTTAAATACATTCAAATTGCATACATAATAAAAAGACAATGCAATAGCACTTAAATCAGCTGTGCTTTTTTTCTGCCAAATTTCAATATTGACATTTTGTTGGCCCCCTGTATCATATGACAGCCGTAAGTCAATCACAGGCGCATATAAACTGTAAACTCGTTAACATGCTCAAAAGTAGCTGGTGCCTCAGATAGTCTCCAAATGTCTGTGCACAATTTTATAATGAAAGTATATTGGAAAGTCTCTATCTGAATCATGAAAATGTATTCTTGACTATAATGTCCCTTGCTCAGGGTTCTTTAAACACTGCAGCATCTCTGGGGCAGTGAAACAACAGCACAATTGTTTGTGAGTTATAAATTGTAAGAAAAATTAGCAAAATAAATATTTTTTTATTATTATTTTTATTAAAAGGACAGAAAACATCTTGTAATTACATTTTCTACAGTTGTCAAGTAGATTAGCATATCAACTGAATCTGAACTATAATAGAACAAAATAACACATACAGCCAGATTACGAGTTTTGCGTTATGAGGGGTGCGGTACTAACTTGCACGTTATTGTCACTGCTCACTTACCTACAGTGCTGGTATTACAGGTTTTTATAAACCCGGCGTTAAAAGTCAAGAAGTGAGCGTAGAGCAAAATTGTGCTCCATACCGTACTCCAATACCAGAGCTGCTTAAGTCAGTGGTGAGTTGGTTGTACGTGCTTGTGCAAGATTTCCCTAAAGACATTAATGGGGAGAGCCGGCTGAAAAAAAGTCTAACACCTGCAAAAAAGCAGCGTAAAGCTCAGTAAAGCAGCCCCATTGATTCCTATGGGGAAACAAAATTTATGTTTACACCTAACACCCTAACATGAACCCCAAATCTAAACACCCCTAATCTTACACTTATTAACCCCTAATCTGCCGCCCCCGACATCGCCGACATCTACATTATACTGATTAACCCCTAATCTGTCTCTATGGACATCGCCGCCACTATAATAAACATATCAACCCCTAAACCGCCACACTCCTGCATCGCAAACACTAGTTAAATAGTATTAACCCCTAATCTGCCACCCCTAACATTGCCGCCACCTACCTACATTTATTAATGAGGAAAAAGGAGCACTGAGTCTTCTGGTGAGAATAAAAAGTTTATTCAGGAGCAGGCTTCCATCATGAGTATAAGGTAAGATCCTATTAACGCGTTTTGCGCATGAGCAAATGCGCTTCATCAGAGATATCAGTCTCTGCTGATCAGGGTCAATATAAAGGTGAGAGGAGCCAATCAGCAGGTGAAAGCAACCCTCTCACATCTACATTTATTAACCCCTAATCTGCCACTCCCAACGTCGTTGCAACTATACTAAATTTATTAAGCCCTTAATCTAAGTCTAACCCTAACCCCACCTAACTCCCTAACTTAAATATAATTAAATTAAATCTAAATCAAACCTACTATTAATAACTAAATAATTCATTTTTAAAACTAAATACTTACCTGTAAAATAAACCCTAAGCTAACTGCAATATAACTAATAGTCATATTGTATCTAGCTTAGGGTTTATTTTTATTTCACAGGCAAGTTTGTATTTATTTTAACTAGGAAGAATAGTTACTAAATAGTTATTAACTATTTACTAACTACCTAGCTAAAATAAATACAAATTTACCTGTAAAATAAAACCTAACCTAAGTTACACTAACACCTAACACTACAATTAAATAAATTACCTAAATTAAATACAATTACCTAAATTACAAAAAAGCACGCTAAATTACACAAAATAAAAAACAAATTACAAGATATTTAAACTAATTTCACCTAATCTAATAGCCCTATCAAAATAAAAAAGCCCACCCAAAATAAAAAAAAACCCTAGCCTAAACTAAACTACCAATAGCCCTTAAAAGGGCCTTTTGCGGGGCATTACCCCAAAGAAATCAGCTCTTTTACCTGAAAAAAAAAAATACAAACAACCCCCCCAACAGTAAAACCCACCACCCACACAACCAACCCCACAAATAAAACCCTAACTAAAAAAACCTAAGCTCCCCATTGCCCCAAAAAGGGCATTGGTATGGGCATTGCCCTTAAAAGGGCATTTAGCTCTATTGCGGCCCAAACCCTAACCTAAAAATAAAACCCACCCAATAAACCCTTAATAAAACCTAACACTAACCCCTGAAGATCCACTTACAGTTTTGAAGATCCGACATCCATCCTCAATGAAGCCAGGAAAAGTCCTCATCGAAGCGGCAAGAAGTCCTCAATCAAGCCGGGAGAAGTCTTCATCCAAGCCGGGAAAAGTGGTCCTCCAGACGGGCAGAAGTCTTCATCCAGACGGCATCTTCTATCTTCATCAATCCGGCGCGGAGAGGCTCCATCTTCAAGACATCCGGGACGGAGCATCCTCTTCCAACGAAGTCTTCTTCCCGAATGAATGTTTCTTTAAGTGACGTCATCCAAGATGGCGTCCCTTAGATTCAGATTGGCTGATAGAATTCTATCAGCCAATTGGAATTAAGGTTAAAAAAATCCTATTGGCTGATGCAATCAGCCAATAGGATTGAACTTTAATCCTATTGGCTGATCCAATCAGCCAATAGGATTGAGCTTGCATTCTATTGGCTGTTCCAATCAGCCAATATAATGCCACCTCAATCCTATTGGCTGATTGGATCAGCCAATAGGATTGAAGTTCAATCCTATTGGCTGATTGCATCAGCCAATAGGATTTTTTCAACCTTAATTCAGATTGGCTGATAGAATTCTATCAGCCAATCAGAAGCTAAGGGACGCCATCTTGGATGACATCACTTAAAGAAACATTCATTCGGGAAAATACTTCATTGGAAGAGGAAGCTCCACGCCGGATGTCTTGAAGATAGAGCCGCTCCGCGCCGGATGGATGAAGATAGAAGATGCCGTCTGGATGAAGACTTCTGCCCGTCTGGAGGACCACTTCTCCCGGCTTGGATGAAGACTTCTCCCGGCTTCGTTGAGGACTTCTTGCCGCTTCGATGAGGACTTCTCCCGGCTTCGTTGAGGATGGATGTCGGATCTTCAAAACTGTAAGTAGATCTTCAGGGGTTAGTGTTAGGTTTTTTAAGGGTTTATTGGGTGGGTTTTATTTTTAGGTTAGGGTTTGGGCCGCAATAGAGCTAAATGCCCTTTTAAGGGCAATGCCCATACAAAAGCCCTTTTCAGGGCAATGGGGAGCTTAGTTTTTTTTAGTTAGGGTTTTATTTGGGGGGTTGGTTATGTGGGTGGTGGGTTTTACTGCTGGGGGGTTGTTTGTATTTTTTTCAGGTAAAAGAGCTGATTTCTTTGGGGCAATGCCCTGCAAAAGGCCCTTTTAAGGGCTATTGGTAGTTTAGTTTAAGCTCGGTTTTTTTTTTTTGTGGCGGGCTTTTTTTATTTTGATATGGCTATTAGATTAGGTGTAATTAGTTTAAATATCTTGTAATTTGTTTTTTAGTTTGTGTAATTTAGTGTTTGTTTGTTTTTAATTTAGGTAATTGTATTTATTTATTTAATTGTATTTAATTTAGGTAATTTATTTAATTGTAGTCTAGTGTTAGTGTAATTTAGGTTAGGTTTTATTTTACAGGTAAATTAGTATTTATTTTAGCTAGATAGTTAGTAAATAGTTAATAACTATTTAGTAACTTTTCTACCTAGTTAAAATAAATACAAAGTTGTCTGTAAAATAAAAATAAACCCTAAGCTAGATACAATTTAACTATTAATTATATTGTAGCTAGCTTAGGGTTTATTTTACAGGTAAGTATTTAGTTTTAAATAGGAATTATTTAGTTATTAATTGTAGGTTTTATTTAGATTTATTTTAATTATATTTGTTAGGGGTTGTTAGGGTTAGGGTTAGACTTAGGTTTAGGGGTTAATAAATATAGTGTAGTGGCAGCGACGTTGGAGGCGGCAGATTAGGGGTTAATAAATGTAGGTAGGTGGCAGTGATGTTAGGGACAGCAGATTAGGGGTTAATAATATATAATTAGTGTTTACAATGTGGGAGTGCAGCAGTTTAGGGGTTAATATGTTTATTTTAGTGGCGGCGATATTGGGAGCAGCAGATTAGGGGTTAATATTTTTATTTTAGTGTTTGCGATGTGGGAGGGCCTCAGTTTAGGGGTTAATAGGTAGTTTATGGGTGTTAGTGTACTTTTTAGCATTTTAGTTATGAGTTTTATGCTATTGACACAATGCAAGCTTTGTTTGAATTTGAAAGCTTGCATTGTGTGGCTGTTTTAGGGTCCCAGGTATTGGAAAGGACCTTGACGAGGTACCTAGGCTTGTCCCATTTGGCCAGATGCGGTAACTAACCTTTCCATTTTTGCTTTTAAATCTTAGCTGAGAGCTTGTAAGTGAGTGCTGGGTTTTCTCTGTGTGTTGTATTAAATTGTTTTGTAATTTTCCCTATGGTTCTTGCACCCAGACCTGACTGGGGTTAACTGCCTGTGACTCTGGAAGCAGCACAGCTTCCTGTGAGTGCCTGTGGCACCCAGGGCTGAGCATGTTGCAGGGTCATGGGATGTGTACCCAGTCCAGTCTGAGAGTGCAGTTCCCTTCCATGTTTTGTATATGTCTAGGGTGATTACATATTCCTGTGCACCCTTCCCTTGTTCCCAGTTTGTTTGGATTTGAAAGCTTGCATTGTGTGACTGTTTTAGGGTCCCAGGTATTGGAAAGGACCTTGACGAGGTACCTGGGCTTGTGCCATTTGGCCAGATGCGGTAACTAACCTTTCCATTTTTTGCTTTTAAATTTTAGCTGAGAGCTTGTGAGTGCTGGGTTTTCTCTGTGTGAATCCTATAGCAGGAAAGAAGAGGCGCCAATAGGGTAATAAGGAAACATAAATGGTAAAATCAACAGGAACAGAGTTGAAATACTCACAAACGGAGCAGCACTTAAAGGTGCCTAGATCAGCAGACCGGGACCTGTCAGTCGCCTGGTAGACCACACACGGCAGAGAACGCCAACCAGTCACGTGAATCCTCAGCCAATCCGGGAAGAACCAACGTCCACACCTTTCTCCAAAGGATCTGTTCGCCAATCAGGACTCCACCGCGACTCACACCCTCCTCCCGAAGCTCCAACCAGCAGGATTAGACAGCAGGGGATAGGCATTACTGCACAAGCGGTAAATGTCCAAACAGGAACGAAATAGGAACGTTTAAAGGCCAAATGATTAGGAGAAGGACTCCAAGGGGTACAATAAAAGAAATTTATTTCAAATATATTAAAGAAACCAGCAACGCGTTTCTCGGCTGCACAGAGCCGTTTCATCAGGCTGTAATAAAACTTTACAAAAACCTGCTGTATAAGTACCCCTCTTAGCCAATAGGATTATGTTTTCTCCAAACCCTCCCCTCACTAGCAAGATGTAATAGAACGTCTAAACCATTGTAGTGTCACCTATGATTGGCATTAATCAAAAACTGTAACTAATCGTTATTTATGGATAATCAGAACAACAACTCTTATTCATGTAATAGCAATAACACATGTATAATAATAAAATAAACCAGTTTGAACTGATTGTTTTCAATATTAGATGCGGTTAATTTAAAAAGAACTATAGTGTACATCACAATCATGTTGCCATATAAATGATACATATAGTAAACATATACTAAGCCTTTACACACATATTTAGGTATTGTTAACCAAAAAATATATAAACTATATAAGTATCTCTCTACGGCATGTATGGTAAACATTGATTTCAACAAATAACAATTAAAAGATTCCTCTCCAAGATGTAAACCTTCAGTTTTTAACCCCTATCTAATAACACTTTTAGTTAGTATATTAGTGTTGTTGAAAATACAATAGACTATTTATCATGTTACTTTCTTATTAAAATGCTGCCAAATCTACATTCATGTTGAGACCTACTGGATACAAAGTCCGGAGTTTATAAATCCAGATTGTCTCTCTTTGCCTCAATCTAAAGAACCGATTATAAAAATCGGATTTCGGAATATGTTCAATTGGGGTAATTTTAAAACAATCTAATTTGCCATTATGTTTCTGGTGACAATGTCTCGGTACACTATGCAATTTAAAATTATTTTTAATATTCCGATAGTGCTCTGACCATCTCCCACTTAGACGCCTACAGGTGCGCCCTATGTACTGACACCCACAAAAACATGATAGTAGGTATATGACGTAGTTTGATGCACAGGTCATTTTACTCCCTATTTGGTATGTTTTCTTGGTAACATTAGACTTAAAGACATGACAATTATGTGTAATATGATCACACATCTTGCATCTTTTATTATTACATTTGAAACATCCCTTTCTTAATCTCATATTAAAATTGTTAGTCATTCTGTCCTTTTGATTTTTTGATTTTTTAAAATTTTATCATTGCAGACATTTCTTTTATTTTTTACAATCTTACTTGGTGCCAAAATATTTTTTAGGCTTGGTGCTTTTTTGAAAACTACAGCAGGTTTTGCTTCCATCACACCTCCAAGTATAGGGTCCTTCATAAGAATATTCCAGTGTTTCTGGACAATTTGTTTAATCCTATCATGATTACAATTATATTCTATGATAAACATAGTGGATTTCTTTATATTTCCTTAAGTTTGTCTTCTATTTTTATTGTTTTGAAAATATAATTCTCTGTCATCATTCTTAGCCCTTTCATAGCCACTATTAATAATGTGTTGAGGGTATTTTTTAGGTGGCCAAGCACTATAGTGCTGGACACCTATTGTTTTTGCTCAGATTATTATTAGGTGGCCATGCAACGAAGTTGCAGGACAACCTATTGTTATTGTCAGGATTATTATTATTATTATTATTATTTTTTTTATTAGGTGGCCATGCAACGAAGTTGCAGGACAACCTATTGTTATTGTCAGGATTATTATTATTATTATTATTATTATTATTATTATTTTTTTTTTTATTATTATTATCATTATTATTCCGCCACTTTTTCTATTGCCCATAACTTTTGAACTGCTAAAGCAAAGCTCTTGAAATCAGGTATGCTGGTACAGCCTATTGCTCTGCTACATCTCATGCAATATTGAACTCATAGGTCATAAGGTTACGCAGCCATATTGCTTTTTGCGACAAATTTCGAGAAACGCTTAATAATCTTTATCTCTGGAACTGCTAAAGTTAAAACTTTGAAACTTGCTGTGCTCAGTGCTGCTATGAACTAGATTTGCCATTGCTCAACAGAAGTGCCATGGTCACATGATGTAGCAGCCATCTTGCATTTTGCAAAAAATCTTTAAACATCTTCTTCTCTTAAACCACTTAGTGCAATAAAGCGCAATTTTGCACATATGCTCCTTGCAAGGTCCTCTACCAAGTTTGTTAAAATTGCGATTTTTCCATAACCAACATGGCTGCTGTGAGACATTAACCTTTTCATCGCCATTTAAAAGCATAATTTTGCACTTTATACATTAGTTTTACAATATTTAACAATATTACAGTGTAATAGACACATGATTACACATAGTCATAACCCTTAAAGACAATATTGCAGTTAAAATTGGCATTGCGCAGTTGCCTTCATGAAATAAAACATTTGCAAATTTTCATGAAACTACTGCAAATTGTAGAGGTCTATAGTAAGCATTAGTATGTGCAATTTGAAAGCCATACATTGCATAGCTTGGCAGCCATTTTGTTTTGTATGCGCCATTTTAAAAAACTATAAAAATCTTCTTCTCCGAAACCGCTTATGGGACAGACTTGAAATTTTGTTTATAGAGTTATCTTATGACTAACATTCAGATTTGTTCAAGAGAAGTTGATATGTCATGTGGTTTGGCAGCCATTTTGAATTGTTCAAAATTGGTTAACGATTTATTTAAATTAATAATAAAACAAAAATCGTTTTACAAAAATGCTTTATTTTTGCCATGTTTATTGACATCTATAGTGAGCACTATTGTGCGTAATATGGAGGCTGTATATCTTAAGATCAGGCAGCCATCTTGGTTTACACAAAAATTTCGAAAGTCTATTTTCTCTGCAATCGCTTATGTAAGAATGGTGAAATTTGCTGTACAGTCTTATATTGTGACCTAGATTCAAAATTGCTCATTAGGAGAGAATCAGTCACATGATGCGGCAGCAATATCGGTTTTATGTTTATCGTAATTATTTGTAATTCAATACTGCCTCTTTTGAGTCAATTGCTCACAAAACACAAATTACTTATGCTAAACTCTTGAAATCAAGTATGCTGGTACATCCTATTGCTCTGCTACATTTCATGCAATATTGAACTCATAGGTCATAAGGTTACGCAGCCATATTGTTTTTTGCAACAAATTACGAGAACTGCTTAATAATCTTTAGCCCTGGAACTGCTTATGTTGCAACTTTGAAACTTGCTGTGCTTAGTGCTGCTATGATCTAGATTTGCCATTGCTCAACAGAAGTGCCTTGGTCACATGATGTAGCCGCCATCTTGCATTTTGCAAAAATCTTTAAACATCTTATTCTCTTAAATCGCTTAGTGCAATAAAGCACAATTTTGCACATATGCTCCTTGCAAGGTCTTCTACCAAGTTTGTTAAAATTGCGATTTTTCCATAATCAACATGGCTGCTGTGAGACATTAACCTTTTTATCGCCATTTAAAAGCGTAATTTTGCACTTTATACATTAGTTTTACAATATTTAACAATATTACAGTGTAATAGACACATGATTACACATAGTCATAACCCTCAAAGACAATATTGCAGTTAAAATTCGCACTGCGCAGTCGCCTTCGTGAAATAAAACATTTGCAAATTTTCATGAAACTTCTGAAAATTGTAGAGGTCTATAGTGAGCATTAGTATGTGCAATTTGAAAGCCATACATTGCATAGCTTGGTGGCCATTTTGTTTCGTATGCACTGTTTTTAAAAGCTACAAAAATCTTCTTCTCCTAAACCGCTTATGGCACACACTTGAAATTTTGTTTACAGAGTTATGTTATGACTAACATTCAGATTTGTTCAAGAGAAGTTGATAAGTCATGTAGTTTGGTAGCCATTTTGAATTGTTCAAAAACGCTTAACGATATTTTTAAATTATTAATAAAACAACAACCGTTTTACAAAAATGCTTTATTTTTGCCATGTGTATTGACATTTATAGTGAGAACTATTGTGCATAATATGGAGGCTTTATATTATATGATCTGGCAGCCATTTTGTTTTACGCAAAAATTTTGAAAATCTATTTTCTCTGCAACCACTTATGTTAGAACTGTGAAACTTGCTGTATAACATTATATTGTGACCTAGATACACAGTTGTTCATGTTGATGGAATTAGTTACAAGCTGTGGCAGCCATATTGATTTACGCGAAAATTTTGAAAATGTGATTTCTTTGCAACCGCTTATGTTAAATCTTTGAAATTTGCTGTATAGCTATACATTGTGACTTAGCAGCTTGTATGCCATTGCAAAGTCGATACGCATGGCCACCTCTATCGCTGCTTGCAGCTACATTTATTATTATTATTCCGCCACTTTTTCTATTGCCCATAACTTTTGAACTTCTAAAGCAAAGCTCTTGAAATCAGGTATGCTAGTACAGCCTATTGCTCTGCTACATCTCATGCAATATTGAACTCATAGGTCATAAGGTTACGCAGCCATATTGCTTTTTGCGACAAATTTCGATAAACGCTTAATAATCTTTATCTCCGGAACTGCTAATGTTACAACTTTGAAACTTGCTGTGCTCAGTGCTGCTATGAACTAGATTTGCCATTGCTCAACAAAAGTGCCTTGGTCACATGATGTAGCAGCCATCTTGCATTTTGCGAAAATCTTTAAACATCTTCTTATCTTACACCGCTTAGTGCAATAAAGCGCAATTTTGCACATATGCTCCATGCAAGGTCCTATACCAAGTTTCTTAAAATTGCGATTTTTTTCATAATCAACATGGCTGCTGTGAGACATTAACTTTTTTCTCGCCATTTAATTGCGTAATTTTGCACTTTATACATTGGTTTTACAATATTACAGTGTAATAGACACATGATTACTCATAGTCATAACCCTTAAAGACAATATTGCAGTTAAAATTCGCATTGCGCAATCGCCTTTGTGAAATAAAACATTTGCAAATTTTCATGAAACTTCTGCATATTGTAGAGGTCTATAGTGAGCATTAGTATGTGCAATTTGAAAGCCATACATTGCATAGCTTGGCGGCCATTTTATTTCGTATGCGCCATTTTTAAAAACTATACAAATCTTCTTCTCCGAAACTGCTTATGGGACATACTTGAAATTTTGTTTATAGAGTTATCTTATGACTAACATTCAGATTTGTTCAAGAGAAGTGGATACGTCATGTGGTTTGGCAGCCATTTTGAATTGTTCAAAATTGCTTAACGATATATTTAAATTAATAATAAAACAAAAAACGTTTTACAAAAATGCTTTATTTTGCCATGTTTATTGACATCTATAGTGAGCACTATTGTGCGTAATATGGAGGCTGTATATCTTACGATTGGGCAGCCATATTGGTTTACATGAAAATTTCGAAAGTCTATTTTCTCTGCAACCGCTTATGTAAGAACTGTGAAATTTGCTGTACAGTCTTATATTGTGACCTAGATTCACAATTGCTCATTAGGAGAGAATCAGTCACATGATGCGGCAGCAATATCGGTTTTATGTTTATGGTAATTATTTGTAATTCAATACTGCCTCTTTTGAGTCAATTGCTCACAAAACACAAGGTACTTATGCTAAACTCTTGAAATCAGGTATGCTGGTACAGCCTATTGCAATGCTTTATCTCATGCAATATTAAACTCATAGGTCATAAGGTTACGCAGCCATATTGTTTTTTGCAACAAATTTTGAGAACTGCTTAATAATCTTTACCTCTGGAACTGCTTATGTTGCAACCTTAAAACTTGTGCTTAGTGCTGCTATGACCTAGATTTGCCATTGCTCTACAGAAGTGCCTTGATCTCATGATGTAGCCGCCATCTTGCATTTTGCGAAAATCTTTAAACATCTTCTTCTCTTAAACCACTTAGTGCAATGAAGCGCAATTTTGCGCACATGCCCCTTGCAAGGTCCTCTACCAAGTTTGTTAAAATTGCAATTTTTCCATAATGAACATGGCTGCTGTGAGACATTAACTTTTTTATCGCCATTTAATTGCGTAATTTTGCACTTTATACACTAGTTTTACAATATTTAACAATAATACAGTGTAATAGACACATGCTTACACATAGTCATAACCCTTAAAGACAATATTGCAGTTAAAATTCTCATTGCGCAGTCGCCTTCGTGAAATAAAACATTTGCAAATTTTCATCAAACTTCTGCATATTGTAGAAGTCTATAGTGAGCATTAGTATGTGCAATTTGAAAGCCATACATTGCATAGCTTGGTGGCCATTTTGTTTCGTATGCGCTGTTTTTAAAAACTATAAAAATCTTCTCCGAAACCGCTTAATGCACACACTTGAAATTTTGTTTACAGAGTTATCTAATGACTAACATTCAGGGTTGTTCAAGAGAAGTTGATAGGTCATGTGGTTTGGCAGCCATTTTGAATTGTTCAAAAACGCTTAACGATATTTTTAAATTAATAATAAAACAAAACCCGTTTTACAAAAATGCTTTATTTTTGCCATGTTTATTGACATCTATGGTGACAATTATTATGCATAATATGGAGGCTGTATATCATATGATCTGGCAGCCATTTTGTTTTATGCGAATATTTCGAAAAGCTATTTTCTCTGCAACTGCTTATGTTAGAACTGTGAAACTTGCTGTATAACCTTATATTGTAACCTAGAGTCAAAGTTGTTCATGTTGAAGGAATTGGTCACAAGCTGTGGCAGCCATATTGGTTTACGCAAAAAATTCGAAAACGTGTTTTCTTTCCAACCGCTTATGTTAAAGCTGTGAAATTTGCTGTAAAACAAAATCTTGTGACCTAGAGTTACATCTGATTGTGATGAAAGTATTGGTCATATGGTGTTTTCTTTCCAACTGCTAATGTTAGAATTGTAAAAACTTCTATAAAGCTTTATATTGTGACTTAGCTGCTTGTATGCAATTGCAATGTTGATGCGCATGGCCACCTCTATCGCTGCTTGCAGCTATATTTAGGTGGCCATGCAACGAAGTTGCAGGACAACCTATTGTTATTGTTAGGATTATTATTATTATTAGGTGGCCATGCAACAAAGTTGCAGGACAACCTATTGTTATTGCCAGGATTATTATTATTATTAGGTGGCCATGCAACGAAGTTGCAGGACAACCTATTGTTATTGTCAATATTATTAGGTGGCCATGCAACGAAGTTGCAGGACAACCTATTGTTATTGTCAGGATTATTATTATTATTATTATTTTTTTTTTATTTTTTTTTATTATTCCGCCACTTTTTCAATTGCTTATAAAAACAACAGCATAACTCAAAAACTCATGAAACTTGGCACAATGCTAGAGATCTATGCTGTGCATAATCCTGTGCAACAAAAATCTTATAGGTCATGTGATCTAGCAGCCATATTGCTTTTTGCGACAAATTTCGACAACCGCTTGAAAATCTTCTTCTCCAGAACCGCTTATGTTATAGCTGTGAAACTTGCTGTGTGTACTGCTCTACTGACCTAAAATAAATTTTGTTCAACAGAAGTGATTTAGTCACATGACCTAGCTGCCATTTTGAAATGTGCGAAAATCTTTAAACATCTTCTTCTCTGCAACCGCTGAGTGCAATGAAGCACAATTTTGCACATGTGCTCCTTGCAAGGTCCTCTACTAAGTTTGTTCAAACTGTGAATTTTCAATAATCAACATGGCTGCTATGAGCCATTCGTCTTTTTATCGCTGTTTAATTGCGTACATTTGCATTTTATGCATTCTGTTTACACTATTTAACTATATTACAGTGTAGCAGACACATGAGTACACATAGACATGACCCCTAAAGGCAATATTGGTGTAAATATTTGCACTGCGCAGTCGCCTTCGTGAAATAAAACATTCGCAAATTTTCATAAAACTTCTGCAAATTGTAGAGGTCTATAGTGAGCATTAGTATGTGCAATTTGAAAGCCATACAATGCATAGCTTGGCAGCCATTTTGTTTCGTATGTGCGTTTTTTAAAAACTACAAAAATCTTCTTCTCCGAAACCGCTTATGGCACAGACTTGAAATTTTGTTTACAGAGTTATCTTATGACTAACATTCAGATTTGTTCAAGAGAAGTTGATAGGTCATGTGATTTGGCAGCCATTTTGAATTGTTCAAAATCGCTTAACGATATTTTTAAATTAATAATAAAACAAAAACCGTTTTACAAAAATGCTTTATTTTCACCATGTTTGTTGACATCTATGGTGAGAATTATTGTGCATAATATGGAGGCTGTATATCATATGATCTGGCAGCCATTTTGTTTTATGCGAATATTTCGAAAATCTATTTTCTCTGCAACTGCTTATGTTAGAACTGTGAAACTTGCTGTATAACCTTATATTGTGAACTAGAGTCACATATGTTCATGTTGATGGAATTGGTCACAAACTGTGGCAGCCATATTGGTTTACGCGAAAATTTCGAAAATGTGTTTT
This sequence comes from Bombina bombina, assembly GCF_027579735.1. Lineage (NCBI taxonomy): Eukaryota > Metazoa > Chordata > Amphibia > Anura > Bombinatoridae > Bombina > Bombina bombina. The sequence goes on from NC_069501.1 coordinate 834,083,353, forward strand.
CTTTCCAACCGCTTATGTTAAAGCTGTGAAATTTGCTGTATAACCATATATTGTCACCTAGAGTTACATCTGATCGTGATGAAAGTATTGGTCATATGGTGGGGCAGCCATCTTGATAAACGCAAAATTTTCGAAAATGTGTTTTCTTTCCAACTGCTAATGTTAGAATTGTAAAAACTTCAATAAAACTTTATATTTTCAGTTAGCTGCTTGTATGTCATTGCAATATCGATGCGCATGGCCACCTCTATCGCTGCTTGCAGCTATATTTATTATTATTATTCTGCCACTTTTTTAAGTGCTTATAAAAACAACAGCATAACTCAAAAACTCATGAAACTTGGCACAATGCTAAAGATCTATGCTGTGCATAATCCTATGCAACATAAATCTCATAGGTCATGTGATCTAGCAGCCATATTGCTTTTTGCGACAAATTTCGACAACCGCTTGAAAATCTTCTTCTCCAGAACCGCTTATGTTACAGCTGTGGAACTTGCTGTGTGTACTGCTGTATTGACCTAGAATAAAGTTTGTTCAAGAGAAGTGATTTAGTCACATGACCTAGCTGCCATTTTGAAATGTGCGAAAATCTTTAAACATCTTCTTCTCTGCAACCGCTAAGTGCAATTAAGCGCAATTTTGCACATGTGCTCCTTGCAAGGTCCTCTACCAAGTTTGTTCAAACTGCGAATTTTCCATAATCAACATAGCTGCTATGAGCCATTCGCCTTTTTATCGCTGTTTAATTGCGTAAATTTGCACTTTATGCATTATGTTTACACTATTTAACTATATTACAGTGTAGCAGACACATGAGTACACATAGTCATGACCCCTAAAGGCAATATTGCAGTAAAAATTCGCACTGCGCAGTCGCCTTCGTGAAATAAAACATTTGCAAATTTTCATAAAACTTCTGCAAATTATAGAGGTCTATAGTGAGCATTACTATGTGCAATTTGAAAGCCCTACAATGCATAGCTTGACGGCCATTTTGTTTCGTATGCACGGTTTTTAAAAACTACAAAAATCTTATTCTCCGAAACCGCTTATGGCACAGACTTGAAATTTTGTTTATAGAGTTATCTTATGACTAACATTCAGATTTGTTCAAGAGAAGTTTATAGGTCATGTGGTTTGGCAGCCATTTTGAATTGTTCAAAAATGCTTAACGATATTTTTAAATTAATAATAAAACAAAAACCGTTTTACAAAAATGCTTTATTTTTGCCATGTTTATTGACATCTATGGTAAGAACAATTGTGCTTAATATGGAGGCTGTATATCATATGATTAGGCAGCCATTTTGTTTTGCGCAAAAATGTCAAAAATCTATTTTCTCTGCAACCGCTTATGTTAGAACTGTGAAACTAGCTAAGTAACCTTATATTGTGACCTAGAATCACAGTTGTTCATGTTAAAGGAATTGGTCACAAGCTGTGGCAGCCATATTGGTTTACGCAAAAATTTCGAAAATGTGTTATCTTTGCAACCGCTTATGTTAAAGCTGTGAAATTTGCTGTAAAACAATATCTTATGACCTAGAGTTACCTCTGATCGTGATGAATGCATTGGTCATATGGCAGGGCAGCCATCTTGAAAAACGCAAATTTTTCGAAAATGTGTTTTTTTTCCAAATGCTAATGTTAGAATTTTAAAAATTTCTATAAAGCTTTATATTGTGACTTAGCTGCTTGTATGCCATTGCAAAGTCAATGCGCATGGCCACCTCTATCGCTGCTTGCAGCTATATTTATTATTTTTATTATTCCGCCACTTTTTCTGTTGCCCATAACTCTTGAACTGCTAATGCTAAACTCTTGAAATCAGGTATGCTGGTATAGCCTATTGCTCTGCTACATCTCATGCAATATTGAACTCATAGGTCATAAGGTTACGCAGCCATATTGCTTTTTGCGACAAATTTCGAGAAACACTTAATAATCTTTATCTCTAGAACTGCTTGTGTTACAACTTTGAAACTTGCTGTGCTCAGTGCTGCTATTAACTAAATTTGCCACTGCTCAACAGAAGTGCCTTGGTCACATGATGTAGCAGCCATCTTGCATTTTGCGAAAATCTTTAAACATCTTCTTCTCTTAAACCGCTTAGTGCAATAAAGCAAAATTTTGCACATATGCTCCTTGCGAAGTCCTCTACCAAGTTTGTTAAAATTGCGATTTTTCCATAATCAACATGGCTGCTGTGAGACATTAACCTTTTAATCGCCATTTAATTGCGTAATTTTGCACTTTTTACATTAGTTTTACAATATTTAACAATATTACAGTGTAATAGACACATGATTACACATAGTCATAACCCTTAAAGACAATATTGCAGTTAAAATTCGCATTGCGCAGTCGCCTTCGTGAAATAAAACATTTGCAAATTTTCATGAAACTTCTGCAAATTGTAGAGGTCTATAGTGAGCATTAGTATGTGCAATTTGAAAGCCATACATTGCATAGCTTGGCGGCCATTTTGTTTCGTATCCGCTGTTTTTAAAAATTATAAAAATCTTCTTCTCCGAAACCGCTTAAGGCAGACAGTTGAAATTTTGTTTACAGAGTTATTTAATGACTATCATTCAGATTTGTTCAAGAGAAGTTGATAGGTCATGTGGTTTGGCAGCCATTTTGAATTGTTCAAAAACACTTAACGATATTTTTAAATTAATAATAAAACAAAAACCGTTTTACAAAAATGCTTTATTTTTGCCATATTTATTGACATCTATAGTGACAATTATTGTGCATAATATGGAGGCTGTATATCATATGATCTGGCAGCCATTTTGATTTATGCAAATATTTTGAAAATCTATTTTCTCTGCAACTGCTTATGTTAGAACTGTGAAACTTGCTGTATAACCTTATATTGTGACCTAAAGTCACATTTGTTCATGTTGAAGGAATTGGTCACAAGCTGTGGCAGCCATATTGGTTTATGCGAAAATTTCGAAAATGTGTTTTCTTTCCAATCGCTTATGTTAAAGCTGTGACATTTGCTGTATAACCATATATTGTCACCTAGAGTTACATCTGATTGTGATGAAAGTATTGGTCATATGGTGGGGCAGCCATCTTGAAAAACACAAAAATTTCAAAAATGTGTTTTCCTTTCAACTGCAAATGTTAGAATTGTAAAAACTTCTATAAAGCTTTATATTTTGACTTAGCTGCTTGTATGCCATTGCAATGTCGATGTGCATGGCCACCTCTATCGCTGCTTGCAGCTATATTTATTATTATTATTATTATTTTTATTATTATTATTATTATTATTATTTTTCCGCCGTTTTTTTCAAATGCTTATAATAACAACAGCATAACTCAAAAACTCATGAAACTTGGCACAGTGCTAGAGATCTATGCTGTGCATAATCCTATGCAATATAAATCTCATAGGTAATGTGATCTAGCAGCCATATTGTTTTTTGCGACATATTTTGACAAACGCGATTCGCCTTTTTATCGTTGTTTAATTGCATAAATTTACACTTTATGCATTATATTTACACTATTTAACTATATTACAGTGCAGCAGACACCTGATTACGCACAGTTATGACCCCTAAAGGCAATATTGCAGTAAAAATTTGCACTGCGCAGTCGCCTTCGTGAAATAAAACATTTGCAAATTTTCATGAAACTTCTGCAAATTGTAGAGGTTTATAGTGAGCATTAATATGTGCAATTTGAAAGCCATACATTGCATAGCTTGGCAGCCATTTTGTTTCGAATGCGCTGTTTTTAAAAACTACAAAAATCTTCTTCTCCGAAACCGCTTATGGCACAGACTTGAAATTTTGTTTATAGAGTTAACTTATGACTAACATTCAGATTTGTTCAAGAGAAGTTGATAGGTCATGTGGTTTGGCAGCCATTTTGAATTGTTCAAAACCGCTTAACGATATTTTTTAACCAAAAATAAAACAAAAACTGTTTTACAAAAATGCTTTATTTTTGCCCTGTTTATTGACATATATGGTGAGCACTATTGTGCGTAATATGAATGCTGTATATCACATAATCTGTCAGCCATTTTGTTTTACGCGAAAATTTCAAAGAATTCTTTTCTCTGCAACTGCTTGTGTTAGAACTGTGAAACTTGCTATATAACCTTATATTGTGACCTAGAGTAACAGTTGTTCATGTTGAAGGAATTGGTCACACACTGTGGCAGCCATATTGGTTTACGTTAAAATTTCGAAAATGTATTTTCTTTGCAACCGCTTATGTTAAAGCTGTAAAATTTGCTGTATAACCATATATTGTGACCTAGAGTTACATCTATTCATGTTGAAAGTAATAGTCATATGCTGTAGCAGCCATCTTGAAAAACGCAAAATTTCGAAAATGTATTTTTTTTAACAACTGCATGTGTTAGAACTGTAAAAACTTGCGTTAAAGCTTTATATTGTGACTTAGCTGCTTGTATGCCATTGCAAAGGCAATGCTCTTGGCAACCTCGATTGCTGCTTGCAGCTATATTTTCTCTTTGAATCTCTCTTTTAAGATCTGTCCTTGTGTCTCATAGTCAGATAATCTACTGCAATTCCTACGTACACATTTGAATTGCCCATATGGTACATTTCTATTCCACGGATGGTAATGATTACTTGTAAAATCAAGATAACTATTACAATCCACCCCTTTGAAGTGGGTGCTAGTAATAATCTTATCTTCTACAAAAGTAAGATTCAAATCGAGAAAAACTATCGTATTGGTATTTGTTACACTAGTGAATTTCAGTCCTCTATCATTCATATTTAGATGTTCCACAAATGTATCTGCTGATAGTAAATCACCCCTCCATACAAGAATCAGATCATCTATAAAGCGGCCATAGAATACCAGGTTCGCCCCATACATGGAGTCATATATATATTTTTGTTCAAATGACCCCAGGTAAAGATTGGCATAACTAGGGGCGAACCTGGTACCCATGGCCATCCCTCTCACTTGGAGGTAATACTCATCTTGAAACATGAAATAGTTATGGCGTAGAATGTATGCAATTAAAGATAGAATAAACTCTTTTTGTAAAGTAGGTAAGAAAATATCCCCTTCCAAATAACTCTCTATGGCTTGCAAACCCAGATCATGCTGAATATTAGAATATAGTGCTTGGACATCACACGTGATCCAAATGAGATCACGTGTGATGACCACTTGATCAAGTTTCTGAATAAGATCTGCTGAATCTCGAATATATGATTCCAAACCCACCACATATTTCTGTAAGAAATAATCTACGTAAGATGATGCATTATCCGTTAAACTCCCTATTCCTGATATGATGGGCCGACCAGGCGGACATGAAGAATTCTTATGCAATTTTGGGAGGTGGTAGTAGAAAGCTCGATTTGGTTCCTTAGGAATCAAATAATCTTTTTCTTTTTTTGTCAAAATGTCTTCTTTAAATGCATATTCTACCAGATCACTCAAAATTGCTAAGAATTTTGCAACCTTTGTCCGCCTGCCTAATGACAATCGACTGGTCATTTTTCAAAGTTTCTAGAGCACGTATTTCATTCCCAAATAGATTATGTTTATTAGCAATCCTCTTAGGAATTAAATCAAAATCATCACTCACCAATTGCCTAAAAATCTCTATATGGGCATTATTATTCAGTTTCGGGGTAAAATTAGATTTGTTTCTAAACTCAGTATGTATAAAACTGTCACATAGATGGTCAAGCAGAGTTTCTGGTTCACATACAGGGATAGATTCGTTTATGAGTCTAGAATCCATTCTATCTGTCAAAACTGGAAGTCTTGACAGTCTCTTCTCTGCAAAATACTTTTGCAAACTTAATTTTTGAGTAAACCGATTAAGGTCGACAAAAAGGGCAAAGGTGTTATGTGTTTTATTTGGGCTAAAGGACAAGCCCTTACCTAACACTCTAATTTCATTGTCTGTTAAGGTGTGGGATGACAAATTGAAGATGCCACTACTTAGTTTCCGTAATCTTGCCTTTTTGAGGGCTGTGCTTCTTCCTCTGGACCCTCGTTTGTGTGTGGTATTTTTCCTTGGTAAGAGGGTGTCAGGGAGACCACGGACTCTAGAAACTTTGAAAAATGACCAGTCGATTGTCATTAGGCAGGCAGACAAAGTTGGCGGGATCGTTATACAGGATCTGACTGACTATCTTGTAGAGGCCAGGAAGATCCTGAATGACATCAACTATTACACCAAACTAACTTTTGACCCAACCACTAAATTCTTAGCAATTTTGAGTGATCTGGTAGAATATGCATTTAAAGAAGGCATTTTGACAAAAAAAGAAAAAGATTATTTGATTCCTAAGGAACCAAATCAAGCTTTCTACTACCACCTCCCAAAATTGCATAAGAATTCTTCATGTCCACCTGGTCGGCCCATCATATCAGGAATAGGGAGTTTAACAGATAATGCATCATCTTACGTAGATTATTTCTTACAGAAATATGTGGTGGGTTTGGAATCATATATTCGAGATTCATCAGACCTTTTTCAGAAACTTGATCAAGTGGTCATCACACGTGATCTCATTTGGATCACGTGTGATGTCTAAGCTCTATATTCTAATATTCCGCATGATCTGGGTTTGCAAGCCATAGAGACTTACAAAAAGAGTTTATTCTATCTTTAATTGCATACATTGTACGCCATAACTATTTCATGTTTCAAGATGAGTATTACCTCCAAGTGAGAGGGACGGCCATGGGTACCAGGTTCGCCCCTAGTTATGCCAATCTTTACATGGGGTCATTTGAACAAAAGCAGTCAGAGCACTATCGGAATATTAAAAATAATTTTAAATTGCATAGTGTACCGAGACATTGTCACCAGAAACATAATGGCAAATTAGATTGTTTTAAAATTACCCCAATTGAACATATTCCGAAATCCGATTTTTATAATCGGTTCTTTAGATTGAGGCAAAGAGAGACAATCTGGATTTATAAACTCCGGACTTTGTATCCAGTAGGTCTCAACATGAATGTAGATTTGGCAGCATTTTAATAAGAAAGTAACATGATAAATAGTCTATTGTATTTTCAACAACACTAATATACTAACTAAAAGTGTTATTAGATAGGGGTTAAAAATACTGAAGGTTTAGATCTTGGAGAGGAATCTTTTAATTGTTATTTGTTGAAATCAATGTTTACCATACATGCCGTAGAGAGATACTTATATAGTTTATATATTTTTTGGTTAACAATACCTAAATATGTGTGTAAAGGCTTAGTATATGTTTACTATATGTATCATTTATATGGCAACATGATTGTGATGTACACTATAGTTCTTTTTAAATTAACCGCATCTAATATTGAAAACAATCAGTTCAAACTGGTTTATTTTATTATTATACATGTGTTATTGCTATTACATGAATAAGAGTTGTTGTTCTGATTATCCATAAATAACGATTAGTTACAGTTTTTGATTAATGCCAATCATAGGTGACACTACAATGGTTTAGACGTTCTATTACATCTTGCTAGTGAGGGGATTGTTTGGAGAAAACATAATCCTATTGGCTAAGAGGGGTACTTATATAGCGGGTTTGTGTAAAGTTTTATTACAGTCTGATGAAACGGCTCTGTGCAGCCGAGAAACGCGTTGCTGGTTTCTTTTATATATTTTAAATACATTTATTTTATTGTACCCCTTGGAGTCCTTCTCCTAATCATTTGGCCTTTAAACGTTCATATTTCGTTCCTGTTTGGACATTTACCGCTTGTGCCGTAATTACCTATCCCCTGCTGTCTAATCCTGCTGGTTGGAGCTTCGGGAGGAGGGTGTGAGCCGTGGTGCAGTCCTGATTGGCGAACAGATCCTTTGGAGAAAGGTGTGGACGTTGGTTCTTCCCGGATTGGCTGAGGATTCACGTGACTGGTTGACGTTCTCTGCCGTGTGTGGTCTACCGGGCGACTGACAGGTCCCGGTCTGCTGATCTAGGCACCCTTAAGTGCCGCTCCATTTGTGAGTATTTCAACTCTGTTCCTGTTGATTTTACCATTTACGTTTCGTTATTACCCTATTGGCGCCTCTTCTTTCCTGCTATAGGATTTTCCGTCTGATATCGTTTTCCCTTAGAGAGCAGCCTTGGATGTCTGACTGCCGTCGAGCTAAAGGACTGTGTTTGTTATAGCGCACCTCTATAGAGTGTTTTATCATTCTATTTGTTTCTGTTATCTCTGTGTGTTGTATTAGTTTGTTTTGTAATTTTCCCTATGGTTCTTGCACCCAGACCTGACTGGGGTTAACTGCCTGTGACTCTGGGAGCAGCACAGCTTCCTGTGTGAGCACCAGTGGCACCCAGGGCTGAGCATGTTGCAGGGTCATGGGATGTGTACCCGGTCCAGTATGAGAGTGCAGTTCCCTTCCGTGTTTTTATATATATATATATATATATATATATATATATATATATATATATATATATATATATATATATATATATATATATATATATATGTATATAATTTGTTGTTTTGTTTTTTAATATCACATCTCAGTACCAATCTACCATTTTTCTAAAAGAAATCAGCCTCAACTAGCCCCAGTTAATAGTTATGGTGTTTTCCTTCCTGCCATGAAATGGGCAAATGTGCTTTCTACCTTGACATATTTTTTTTACAACTGCTGAAATCTCAAATGATGAAACTAAAATTATAGAAAATTATAGAAAAATGACTAAGTATTTTCACTTTATTGCAACATTTTCTAGGTATTTTGCTAAGCAGAATGGCACCATTAGTGTCAAAAAGTCTGAGAAAAAATACAACTGAAAAAGATATATATTTTTAACGAGTACTGTTTTATTCAGCAAGAAAACAGATTGAAGCATGAATGCACCATTTCATTACCATATGTTGGGTTTATCAAATTCAAAGCAACCTCAAAACTCATCATTGGGAAGTGTATGAGAAACATTTGTTATTTTACTTTTAAAATAAAATTTAAAAAAAAAAATGTTGCTTTGTTTTCCATAAGAGCTAAAATCATTTATACAATACTCACTTTACTTTCTTAAAATTGAATCTCAAGATGCAATAATTATTTTACAGGAATTATAAAATCTTATTTTATTTATTTCATTTTTAATATAATTATTTTTATTGCCCCAACCTCAAAATTGTATTTATTTTTTAAATATTATTATTTGTTATTATTATTATGATTATTATTATTACTATTATAATTATTACCCCTATCCTCTAAATTAGTGTTTTCACTTGGTAGGACTATATATATATATAAATAAAATATACAACAAATACACCTATTAAAGTATAATAATTTATAGTATAGTGTGAAAGTGCTTAAAGTGAATGTAAATTTTGATGCTAAAGTGCCCGGTTTTTAAAACTTCGATTAAAAACAGGGGCACTTTAATTCATAAAAATTTTAATTTCACTCCTGTTGTGAAAAAAACTTACCTTTTAATCTTCACAGCAGCTCCAGCTTCCTCCACCCATTTCAAAGCCTCTTCCTGGGTCTAAAATGAGGCATCCGGCTTCCTCCAATCACAGCAGTGAATCAGACACTGAATCCCCCGGGGGGGGGGGGGGAAGCTGTGATTGGAGGATGACCTATCAATCATTTCTGACATCAGAAATGGCTTGTGAGACCGGAGGAAGCTGGAGCTGCTGTGAAGTTTAAAAGGTAAGTTTTTTGTCACAACAGGAGTGAAATGTAAATTTTGATGAATTAAAGTGCCCCTGTTTTTAATCAAAGTTTTAAATACCGGCACTTTACCATCAAAATTTACTTTCACTTTAACCATTCAGTTTGCTTGTGATGCTGCAACTGTTTTCATGTGGATGCACAGTGTCAATTTATACCTATGGCCCCAATACAATGGCAAAAGATACACTAAGTTTCAATGCTTTAAGACTTATTTCTTATTTGGCACAGGATGTGTTTGCCAGGTACTTCACCACTGCATACACTGATATGAGTCCAGCCAAAATTTTAATTAAAATTGACCTTTATTTTAATGCAATGGTGTCCAACATTGAAATGGGCAACGTTGCATTAAAATAAACGTCTGCTTTAATTAAAAAGGTTGGCTGGAATAATGTCAGTGTATTCAGTACAATGACTGCACTCCTGTGAGTCACTAAGTAAAATCATGCTTTGAAGAATAGAAACTGACATTGTTATGTAACTCTATAGAGTTTTGTCTCTTATCCTCACAACGCTGCCCCATCTGATGTACTGAGGCTCCCATATCTCCTAACGATACAAAACAGGCTAAAGAGTCAGGTAAAAGTAAATAAAGGAAAAGCTCTTTATACTCATACACTCTATACACCATATATTACAGTATTTCTATGTATAAACTTTAGGATCTACAAAGCTTTATTCTTGCCGTATATATAGGGAATGTTAGTCTTTAGTTTTATTTATATGTTAGCTTAAATTGTAGGAATCTATAAAACTTTTGTATGAGGGCTACTGTTAGATTTAATATTGGTAACACATTTTATGAATGTTTCATGGTGTATTCACAGCTTATAGTTTTTGTATTTATAAATATAAGGTAATAATCATTTAGTTTCCAGTGATCTAATCCTATACAACTGCAAACCTACTGGCACCTAATGCAGAGGATACTTTCATAGGTATCTTGCATTTTGATCATTTAATTCCTGGGCAGTTTCCTCCTGTTTTGCTGTTTTAAATACATATTGTTTGCGTGTGTGTATATATATATATATATATATATATATATATATATATATTTATTTATTTTTTTCTTCAGGAGACAGCAGAATGTACCATTAAAATTATTCTATGTATATATCATGATGTGTAGGAACCCTGCAACAAAAAGTGTGAAAATTATTTTTCTAATTAATGTTGTCATAAACAAGGCTATAATCAATAGTGTGTGTGTGTGTGTATGTATGTAGGTATTTATATGTGTATGTGTATGTATAGGTATGTATGTGTGTGTGAGTGAGTGTGTGTGTATGTGTATGCATGTGTGTGTGTGTATGTGTGTGTGACTGTGTGTATGTATAGGTATGTCTGTGTGTGTGTGCATGAGTGTGTATGTGTATATGTATGTGTTTGTGTGTGTGACTGTGTGTATGTGTATATGTATGTGTTTGTGTGTGTGAGTGTGTATGTGCGTGGGTGTGTTTTCCTAAATTCTATAATAGATAAAAGGGGTTACCCTCATATAAATAAGGGCCTTTTGGTAAAGTTATATAACTTTAATTTGCACATAGCAGGCTCCCACCTATGCAAATAAATGGACACTGATTTATTCCACCTGAATCAAAAGGGGCCTTGGGGGATTCTAAGTCTTTTTGATGGCCTGTTTTAAGGGTATATATTTACTTACGGCTAGATTTAGAGTTTTGTCGGTAAGGACCCGCGTAGCTAACGCTGGCTTTTTTCTGGCCGCTCCTTTAAAATAACTCTGGTATTGAGAGTCCATATAATGTCAGCGTTAGGCTCCAAAAAAGGAGCGTAGAGCATATTTAACGCAGCTTCAACTCTCGATACCAGAGTTGCTTACGGACGCGGCCAGCCTCAAAAACGTGCTCGTGCGCGATTCCCCCATAGGAAACAATGGGGCTGTTTGAGCTGAAAAAAAACCTAACACCTGCAAAAAAGCCGCGTTCAGCTCCTAACGCAGCCCCATTGTTTGCTATGGGGAAACACTTCCTACGTCTGCACCTAACACCCTAACATGTACCCCGAGTCTAAACACCCCTAGCCTTACACTTATTAACCCCTAATCTGCCGCCCCCGCTATCGCTGACCCCTGCATATTATTTTTAACCCCTAATCTGCCGCTCCGTAAACCGCCGCTGTTCCGATCAGCCAATAGAATGCGAGCTCAATCTGATTGGCTGATTGGATCAGCCAATCGGATTGATCTTGATTCTGATTGGCTGATTCCATCAGCCAATCAGAATATTCCTACCTTAATTCCGATTGGCTGATAGAATCCTATCAGCCAATCGGAATTCGAGGGACGCCATCTTGGATGACGTCCCTTAAAGGAACCGTCATTCTTCAGTTGGACGTCGCCGGATGAAGATGGGTCCGCGGTGGAGGTCTTCAGGATGGAGCCGGTCCTCATCGGATGAAGATAGAAGATGCCGCTTGGAAGATGATGGTTGCCGGTCCGGATCTACTCTTCTTCCCGGATAGGATGAAGACTTTGGAGCCTCTTCTGGACCTCTTCAGCCACCGGATGATGGATCGCCAGCCCCCGCTTGGGTTGGATGAAGATTTTGGAGCCAGGACCGATCGGTGATACCCGGTGAGTTGAAGACAAGGTAGGATGATCTTCAGGGGCTTAGTGTTAGGTTTATTTAAGGGGGGTTTGGGTTAGATTAGGGGTATGTGGGTGGTGGGTTGTAATGTTGGGGGGGTATTGTATGTTTTTTTTTACAGGCAAAAGAGCTGAACTTCTTGGGGCATGCCCCGCAAAGGGCTCTGTTCAGGGCTGGTAAGGTAAAAGAGCTTTGAACTTTAGTAATTTAGAATAGGGTAGGGCATTTTTTATTTTGGGGGTCTTTGTTATTTTATTAGGGGGGTTAGAGTAGGTGTAATTAGTTTAAAATTGTTGTAATATTTTTCTTATGTTTGTAAATATTTTTTTATTTTTTTGTAACAGTTCTTTTTTATTTTTTGTACTTTAGTTAGTTTATTTCATTGTAGTTATTTGTAGGTATTGTATTTAATTAATGTATTGATAGTGTAGTGTTAGGTTTAATTGTAGGTAATTGTAGGTATTTTATTTAATTAATTTAATGATAGTATAGTGTTATGTTTAATTTTAACTTAGGTTAGGATTTATTTTACAGGTAATTTTGTAATTATTTTAACTATTTTAGCTATTAAATAGTTCTTAACTATTTAATAGCTATTGTACCTGGTTAAAATAAATACAAAGTTACCTGTAAAATAAATATTAATCCTAAAATAGCTATAATATAATTATAATTTATATTGTAGCTATATTAGGATTTATTTTACAGGTAAGTATTTAGCTTTAAATAGGAATAATTTATTTAATAAGAGTTAATTAATTTCGTTAGATTTAAATTATATTTAAGTTAGGGGGGTGTTAGTGTTAGGGTTAGACTTAGCTTTAGGGGTTAATACATTTATTAGAATAGCAGTGAGCTCCGGTCGGCAGATTAGGGGTTAATAATTGAAGTTAGGTGTCGGCGATGTTAGGGAGGGCAGATTAGGGGTTAATACTATTTATTATAGGGTTAGTGAGGCGGATTAGGGGTTAATAACTTTATTATAGTAGCGGTGCGGTCCGCTCGGTAGATTAGGGGTTAATAAGTGTAGGCAGGTGGAGGCGACGTTGAGGGGGGCAGATTAGGGGTTAATAAATATAATATAGGGGTCGGCGGTGTTAGGGGCAGCAGATTAGGGGTACATAAGGATAATTTAAGTAGCGGCGCTTTGCGGTCGGCAGATTAGGGGTTAATTATTGTAGGTAGCTGGCTGCGACGTTGTGGGGGGCAGGCAGATTAGGGGTTAAAAAAAATTGGCGGCGATGTGGGGGGGCCTCGGTTTAGGGGTACATAGGTAGTTTATGGGTGTTAGTGTACTTTAGAGTACAGTAGTTAAGAGCTTTATGAACCGGCGTTAGCCCAGAAAGCTCTTAACTACTGACTTTTTTCTGCGGCTGGAGTTTTGTCGTTAGAATTCTAACGCTCACTTCAGACACGACTCTAAATACCGGAGTTAGAAAAATCCCATTGAAAAGATAGGATACGCAATTGACGTAAGGGGATCTGCGGTATGGAAAAGTCGCGGCTGAAAAGTGAGCGTTAGACCCTTTTTTGAGTGACTCCAAATACCGGAGGTAGCCTAAAACCAGCGTTAGGAGCCTCTAACGCTGGTTTTCACGGCTACCGCCAAACTCCAAATCTAGGCCTTAGTAATTTAAAACTAGTGTTTTTTTTTCATTTTTTTTTTTTAAATGTTTAATCTTTAACCCCCGAAGACAAACATTGTTTGAAAGAGCAGGTAGGGGTTTCTAGAGCTTAAAGATTACCAACCCCTCCTTAAGCCCTGTAGTCCTTTTCAGAACCAGCATCCCTAAACCACCACATTGTGTGGATGATAACCACGTCGTCATAGGCACATAAGGGGTTACAGAGAGAAGCTTATGATGTCACACTTTTCTGCCTGTTTAGCAACACTGCACCTTCTGGTCCCCTGCATCATGTGAGAGCTATAACCCAATCACTGACTCTTATTCCTATACACTGTGAACTCTTGCACATGCACAAGTGTGCATATAAAAAAATTATGCAAAATGTAATAATGGACTCAAATTGGAAAGTCTCTTAAAATTGCATGCTCTATCTGTATCATGAAAGTTTCATTTTGACTTTAATGTCCCTTTAAGTGCCATAATATTTTTTAAACTCCATCCAAAGCTGGTTTGTGCTTTCCTGTATTCATGTAACATTTAGCCTACAACTGTCTTTCAGAGTCCTTTTAATTGTAATTTTACAATTAGGAGCTGATTTTCTTGATAATCAGATTTGTCATTGGCAATATAGACTATTCATCTACAGGGAAGGGTCTCATACTGGAGGCCATTCATTCTACAGCTAAACAATAGAACTGCCTAAAAATTGCATTAATTGTAAACCATGGATAATATAAACTGACATTTATGTTTAATCATATTTCCTGCTTTGTTCAGTTTGATTTTATTTTGTCATTTCAAGGGAAATACTCTTTCTTTTTTTACTTAAGGTATCAGTACACAATACACCAAAATGCGTAAATCTCTTTATTAGACAAAGTATATTGGCTTAGACTCAAGAACTGCTTGAGAAGTTCATGCTAATGTCATAGCAAAGTCATCTCAGCTAGTAACTTCTATCTGTTATTATAAATTACTCGGATTAATCACTCATAATTGTTGCTTCCTAATCATGACTAGTAAAATAGTGTAAACTTTTTGTAAAATAAACATGGGTGATCCTTCAAATCTCAAGGAGTTTTAAATTAACAGTAAACACTGAGGTTGTAATATAAAATATTTTGTTGTGCATAGTAAAACAACTTTGCAATATACTTTTATTATTTATTTTCCCATCGTTTCCTGTATTTAAATCACTTGGCAGGCTTCACAAGCCATATATCTGTGCCTAATTTGCCGATGCTACCATTTCTGCTGAAGTCAAACAATAGAGACTTTGTGAATATAATGACAGTGGCCAGCTCTGTCATCTCCAGATTTGAACTTCAGATTGGCTACTCAAAGTAAGATGGATTTTGACCCCTGAAAAACATGTAGCAAACAAGGTGTTAATATAGTTCAGACTCAGCTGATATGTTGATCTATTGGAAGATTGTAGAAACGTGTTGTAAATACAACTTATTTACTGTCCCTTTAAGAGAGATGACATTTCTGTAGTTCGCACCAAACATAAGAGGGAAATAAGTCAGGGGTACTTACTAATGGTATTTTATTCAACACACGGTACAAGTACACATAAATATTGTTTCTTTTAATTGGACATTAAACACTTTTATAATTTAAAATGTTTAGAGGGATATGAAACCCATAATATGTCTTTCATGATTTACATAGTGCATCTAATTTTAAACAACTTTTCGATTTACTTCTATTATATAATTTTCTTCATTCTCTTGGTATCCTTTGCTGAAAAATATAGCTAGATAGGCTCATGAGCAGCAAAGCAATACTGGGAGATAGCACTTGATTGGTGGCTGCACATATATGCCTCTTATCATTGGCTTACTTGATGTGTCCAGCTAGCTCCCAGTAATGTTGCCCTTTTAACAAAGGATACCAAGAAAACAAAGCAAAATTGATCATAGAAGTAAATGTTAAAGTTGTCTTAAATTGGATGATCTATCCGAATCATGAAAGAATAATGTTGGGTTTCATGTCCCTTTAATTATGTGTATTAAAACAATTGCATTATTTATTTTGCCCCCTTTTTCGTGTGATTTAAAGGGACATGGAACTCAAAATTTATCTTTCATGATTCAAATAGAGAATACAATTTTAAACAACATTCCAATTTACTTCTATTATCTAATTTGCTTCATTCTTTATATATCATTTGTTGAAAAAATAGAAATGCACATGGATGGGCCCATCACACGAGGCATCTATGTGCAGCCACCAATCACCAGCTATTGAGTCTATTTAGATATGCTTTTCAACAAAGGATATCAATAGAAATGAAGCAAATTATATAATAGATGTAAATTGGAAAGTTGTTTAAAATTGCACGCTCCCTTTAACTTTTATAATTGTGGGCTGTTAACGCTGTAAAAGGGACAGTCAAGTATAAATTAAACTTTCATTATTCAGATAGGACTTTTAATTTTAATCAACTTTCCAATTTACTTTTATCATCAAATTTGCTTTTTTCTCTTGGTATTCTTAGATTACACTAAACCTAGGTAGGCTCATATGCTAATTTCTAAGCCTTTGAGGGCTATTACTAGGGCTATTACTTTTTATAAATAAAAGTACTTTATAGAAACTAACGCCTAGATTACAAGTTTTTGTCGGTAAGGCTGTGCAGAGCTAACAAGCCTTTTTTTCGTGCTGCTCACTTAAGCCAACTCTGGTATTACAAGTTTTCTTCAAGCCGGCGTTAGCCTCAGAAAAGTGAGCGTTGAGCAAAATTTAGCTCCACATCTCACTGTAATACCAGCGTTGCTTACGGTAGCGGTAAGCTGGCAAAATGTGCTCGTGCACGATTTCCCTATAGGAAACAATGGGGCTGAGCTGGCTGTAAAAAAACCTAACACCTGCAAAAAAGCAGCGTTCAGCTCCTAACGCAGCCCCATTGTTTCCTATGGGGAAATTAATTTTATGTCTGCACCTAACACCCTAACATGAACCCCGAGTGTAAACACCCCTAATTTTATACTTATTAACCCCTAATCTGCCGCCCCCGCTATCGCTGACACCTACATTATATTATTAACCCCTAATCTGCCACTCCGGACACCGCCGCCACATACATTATACTTATGAACCCCTAATCTACTGCCCCCAACATCGCCGAAACCTATATTATAATTATTAACCCCTAATCTGCCCCCCCATGTCGCCGCAACTATTTTAAATTTATTAACCCCTAATCTGCCGCTACCAATGTCGCCGCCACTATAATAAATTTATTAACCCCTAAACCTAAGTCTAACCCTAACACCCCCAAACTTAAATATAATTTAAATACATATAAATAAATTTACTACAATTAAATAAATTATTCCTATTTAAAACTAAATACTTAGCTATAAAATAAACCCTAAGCTAGCTACAATATAACTAATAGTTATACTGTAGCTAGCTTAGGATTTATATTTATTTTACAGGCAACTTTGTATTTATTTTAACTAGGTACAATAGTTATTAAATAGCTATTAACTATTTAATAACTTCCTAGTTAAAATAAATACAAATTTACCTGTAAAATAAACCCTAACCTAAGTTACAATTACACCTAACACTACACTATAATTAAACTAATTACCTAAACTAGCTACAATTAATTACAATTAAATTAAATAAACTAAATTACGAAAAAAAACCCCACTAATTTACAGAAAATAAAAAAAGAATTACAAATTTTAAACTAATTACACCTAATCTAATCCCCTAATAAAAAAAAAAGCCCCCCAAAATAATAAAATTCCCTACCCTATACTAAATTACAAATAGCCCTTAAAAGGACCTTTTGCGGGGCATTGCCCCAAAGTAATCAGCTCTTTCACACGTAAAAAAAATACAATACCCCCCAAAACATTAAAACCCACCACCCACACACCCAACCCTACTCTTAAACCCACCCATTCCCCCCTTTTAAAAACCTAACACTACCCCCCTGAAAATCACCCTACCTTGAGACGTCTTCACCCAGCCGGGCACAAGTGGTCCTCCAGAGGGTCCAAAGTCTTCATCCTATCTGGCCAGAAGAGGACCTCCAGACCGGCAGAAGTCTTCATCCAGGCGGCATCTTCTATCTTCATCCTTCCGGAGCGGAGCGGGTCCATCTTCAAGACATCCAACGCAGAGCATCCTCTTCATCCGACGGCTGGCGACTGAATGACTGGTCCTTTAAGTGATGTCATCCAAGATGGCGTCCCTTGAATTCCGATTGGCTGATAGAATCCTATCAGCCAATCGGAATTAAGGTAGGAAAAATCCTATTGGCTGATGCAATTAGCCAATAGGATTAACCTCGCATTCTATTGGCAGATTGGAAGGATGAAGATAGAAGATGCCGCCTGGATGAAGACTTCTGCCGGTCTTGAGGTCCTATTCTGGCCGGATACGATGAAGACTTCGGACCCTCTGGAGGACCACTTGTGCCCGGCTGGGTGAAGACGTCTCAAGGTAGGGTGATCTTCAAGGGGGTAGTGTTAGGTTTTTTTAAGGGGGGATTGGGTGGGTTTTAGAGTAGGGTTGGGTGTGTGGGTGGTGGCTTTTAATGTTGGGGGGGTATTCTATTTTTTTTACAGGTGAAAGAGCTGATTACTTTGGGGCAATGCCCCGCAAAAGGCCCTTTTAAGGGCTATTTGTAATTTAGTATAGGGTAGGGAATTTTATTATTTTGGGGGGCTTTTTTATTTTATTAGGGGGATTAGATTAGGTGTAATTAGTTTAAAATTCTTGCAATTCTTTTTTTATTTTCTGTAATTTAGTGTTTTTTTCGTAATTTAGTTTATTTAATGTAATTGTAATTAATTGTAGGTAGTTTAGGTAATTAGTTTAATGATAGTGTAGTGTTAGGTGTAATTGTAACTTAGGTTAGGGTTTATTATACAGGTACTTTTGTACTTATTTTAGCTAGGTAGTTATTAAATAGTTAATAACTATTGTACCTAGTTAAAATAAATACAAAGTTGTCTGTAAAATAAAAATAAACCGTAAAATGGCTACAATGTAATTATAAATTATATTGTAGCTATCTTAGGGTTGATTTTATAGGTAAGTATTTAGTTTTAAATAGGATTAATTTATTTAATTGTAGTAATTTAATTTTGTTTCATTTAAATTATATTTAAGTTAGGGGGGTTAGGGTTAGATTTAGATTTAGGGGTTAATAAATTTAATATAATAGCAGCGACGTTGGAGTTGGCAGATTAGGGGTTAATAAATGTAGGTAGGTGTCAGCGATGTTAGGGATGGCAGATTAGGGGTTAATAAAATTTAACTAGTGTTTGCGAGGCAGGAGTGCGGCAGTTTAGGGGTAAATACATTTATTAAAGTTGCAGCGATATCCGGTCGGCAGATTAGGGGTTAAACATTTTAGTTAAGTGTTTGCGATGTGGGGGGGGCCTCGGTTTAGGGGTTAATAGGTAGTTTATGGGTGTTAGTGTACTTTTTAGCACTTTAGTTAAGAGTTTTATGTTACGGCGTTAGCCCATAAAACTCTTAACTACTGACTTTTATATGCGGTAGGAGTCTTGCCAGGAGAGGGTCTACCGCTCACTTTTTCAGGCAATCGTAATACCGGCTTTAGGCAAATCCCATTAAAAAGATTGGATACGCAATTGACGTAAGGGGATTTGCGGTAAGCTAAAATCTCGGAAAAAACAGTGAGCGGTAGACCCTCTCCTGCCTGACTCGTAATACCAGTGGGCGTTAAAAAGCAGCTTTGGGACCCCTCAAAGCTGATTTTTAAGGCTAACGCAAGACTCGTAATCTAGCCGTAAATCTTTAGGCTTATTTCTTCAGTATTGATATAAAATTAAAATATATCTACTTATTATTCTCAGGCTAATTTTCACTTAGAATACAACATTATACCTAGAATTTGTGTACTACAAAATGTCCCTTTAATTGGCAGACACATTAAGTTTTCATTTAAAATCAGAGGTGTCAAAAGTCACTGGCCACACAGGGTACAGTCCAAAAGCCCTGCGTAGCTATTTTTTTTAAAGAAAAGTCCACAATTCCTATAAAAACACAAAGCAAGAAGGTGCTTCAACCACACAGTATCTCAGTACTCAATTATACTTTAAATGTAATCACAACTAAAAATGTACTCACAAGAATCACTCACTATAAAGTGCAATAAATGCAAACTGGGCTATATGTGTAGCTCCCAAGCTAGCTGATCCCAAGTAATAACTTATTTACCTTCAGTGGAGATTATCAATTTGTGTTCTGTATGCACGGATGTAAAAACTAACCAGGATAACAGGTAAATCCCCAAATGCACACAGAGATATTTATTTAAAATATATATAAACTATAAAATACTCTGGTGCTTTCACAGCATTATGCACCCTGCTCAGGCAGAATAAATAAATTAAAATAATAAATACATTATTTTCCATTTTAAGACTAGGAAGCATTATCCAATCAGATATAAATCCATCAAATTATAAATATCATTCAGGCAGTATTAGAACAACCCTAACCAAACATAACAGATCTCTCTCTCTCTCTCTCTCTCTCTCTTTCTCAATCTCTCTCTCTCTCTCTCAATCTCTCTCTCTCTCAATCTCTCTCTCTCAATCTCTCTCTCTCACTCACTTTCTCTCGCTCTCTGTATATATATATATATATATATATATATATATAAAAGCTGAAATCGACATTGAAAAAAATTGCTCAGGGAATTAGTAACTTGGCTTACATTTAGTTTAAAGAAACCATTTGAGATGAGTGTGGCTGTAGTTTGGTTACTAATTCAACATGGATTGGACTCATTCTGTCAGATTTCAATTACATTAAATTTTCTGAGTCATCAACCACATCCATAATTATGTGCACCCCTAGCAAAAAAAATGCAATAATACCATTATCTCATAACTATTAGCACAAATATTATTCTTATTTCTATGCCAATATAAATTAAAGGGAAGGGTTCAGTACTAAAATTGCTCATGTTAAATACATGATATTTTAACTAACTGTCACCTTCCTGGCATGGCAATACCAGCAAATGTAATAAATACATATTTCTTTCTGCAATTACAATAATTACAATATGTATGTGTTTTTATCTTAAATGTAATTAACATTTTTTCAAAATGTTTATTCAATGTTGGTTAAAAAATTTAAATTGTTTCCTGCATAGTTGTTTATATCTCTTCTTGAATAAATCTAAAGGCTCCCCTTGTCATTTGTTGTTGATGTACTTAACTACTGCTGTTTCCCGTCAATGTAGACTTTGGTGACACATGTCGTATTTATGTAATCATCAGAAAATACAGATTTATTTTAGACTTGTAATTATTCAGATTATGTTGGTTTTCATCATACTCAACCATTGCTGTAATGGAAGAAAGAGGGGGATGAAGTGACTATAAAATGTTAATTTGACAAGCTGCTGACTCCTTTTGATGATGTCATTTTACTTGTGGAGCCATGAGACCAAAAAAAGTCACTATTTGCACTTTTGGCTTAGTGTCTAGAAAGTTATTTATTCAGAAGTCCTGTTTGTTTTAACATGTGAATCGACTCTTAAAGATGAAGGCCAAATTGATCCCCTCCAAGCTCAGAAGCTAATCAAGGATTAAACTTTGTACCATTTTGTCCAGTAAAAAAGAAAAGATAATAGGAGACAGAGGGATAAATGTAATGAAGAGGAACAATGAAGAGTTTCTTAGGGGTTAATCCAGCTTCAACGCTTCAGACAACAGAATTAATCTGACCAAAAGAAGCTTTAAACAAAATTTAAAATCAAAACTTGCTACTTTCAAATCCATTATCTGTAAAGAAGATTTTAGAATTGAAAAGCAGTGGGGCAGAAGTTACAGACATTTTCTATCCCTTGTTTGGCTCTCTTGGAGTTGTGTTTTTAGTCAGATAAATGTTTTCCACGTTGTTTATTCCTTAAGAAAGGAAATAAAAACAAAGAACTACTTTCACCACAGCTTTAACCTGCAGAGAAAGAGACCTGTAGTTTGCAGAATTAACATAATTTATGCGGACAAATGACAACAATAGTAAAAGTTTAGATTTTTTTACTAAAACAAATCAGTAAAAACAAAATTCTGTAAATAAATACTGAATTCTACATTTAAGGTGATTCAAAAAATGTGTGTGTTTAGCAAATTCATGTTTATATTTTATGTTCAAAATGATCAAAAAGAACTTTAGATTTCAAATGTAAAACAAATAATAAAGAAATTTAGATGAACTAAAGCTAAGTAAATGTAGACTTACATTGCCAAAATAAGTAAATGTAGACTTATATTGACAAATCCTGCAACATTTATTTCATTCTTCAAGTAGGGTTTTTCAGTTTAAATGTTTCTGGTTTTAAGAGCAGCATTTTACACTTCTATTAAAAGTTAAAAGTCATATTATTTTTTTATAGGGTAAAAGGAGGGGTTGTGCTAAATGCCATAAGATTAAATACTTTTAAACATGATTGTTTTGTGTGAATACAGATTCGAAACATGGTTCTGAATAACAAACATTGTGACCATTTCTGGCATTGAACTGATAAACTGCAATTGGCATCTGACCACTAATTGAGCTCCTCTGATGGAGGGAAAGATAATCACTATTATTTAACATCACATGAATACATTTTGCAAAAATGTACACACTGATGAGGGATTAGGGTATTAGGGTATTAGGATATTAGTGTTTAACATAGTGCAACTGTGTTTTCCTGAAAAAAGTGTTTCAGTATTTAGTTTTATATGCTCTCTGTGTTTACAGGCTTTTTCATTAACTTGCACCTGATGCCGTGTCATTGTATTCCTTTGTTGTAGCTTAAAGGGACAGTCTAGTCCAAAATAAACTTTCATGATTCAGATAGGGCATGTAATTTTGAACAATTTTCCAATTTACTTTTATCACCAATTTTGCTTTGTTCTCTTGGTATTGTTAGTTGAAAGCTTAACCTAGGAGGTTCATATGCTAATTTCTTAGACCTTTGAAGGCCACCTCTTTTCAGAATCCATTTTAACAGTTTTCACCACTAGAGGATGTTAGTTCATGTTTTTCATATAGATAACACTGTGCTCATGCACGTGAAGTTATCTGGGAGATAGCACTGATTGGCTAAACTGCAAGTCTGTCAAAAGAACTGAAAAAGGGGGCAATTTGCAGAGGCTTAGATACAAGATAATCACAGAGGTAAAAAGTATATAAATATAACTGTGTTGGTTATGCAAAACTGGGGAATGGGTAATAAAGGGATTATCTATCTTTTAAAACAATAAAAATTCTGGTGTAGACTGTCCCTTTAAATTGCTCATTATTGTGTTTTTTATTGGATGTCATTTGTATTAGCATTACTTTAATATCTTTAATATAGGTTAAATTACATGGTAAGCATTCAACTGTATTCATTTTATAGTTGACTAAATATTTATTATTATTATTATTATTAATAAATACTATTACTTCTACTACTACTAATAATAATATTTAGAGATATACTAAATAAATAAATAAATCATGTATCAACATTATTAATTATCAGAGGCTATTATATAAAATAATATTGTATAAAATAATAAAAAAATAAACTATTCATAATCAGATTTTGCCTGAGGATATTTCTTCAGTAAGACTTGTATGGCACTCACTTTGTATGGTTACTATTAGAACTATGCTACTTTGGCAATATTTTTTGAACAATCATTATGTTTTGGAGTTTTAAAGGCCAGTGTTGCTCAGATTACTGGCAACCTCGCAGCAGCCACCACATTTATCTAACTCATCTTCAACAATCAAAACATCCACTCCCTCAGAACTTTTAGCTATGCTTCCTTTAGATACCCTCTCCATTTATTTTCATGTTAGGGTTTTATTTGTGTGCATATCCATTTAGAGATGTTAAGCCTTTGTCCTGTAAAATGCTCTCTGGGGGGTTGACGGCCTTTGCCTTAGCAGCAAGCCCTGTTGCTCTCATTGAAAGCACAATTTTTTTAATCTTTGCCTGACTGAGCTCAGCTGTTTTTAAAGGTTTGTGACCCACCTGGCAAACAAGAGCAAAAGGGTTACCACATATGGAGAAGGCTTGAGTGGTTCTTCTGGGTGTCCTCAACAATAGTCTGACTATTTGGTGCATTTGCAATGTTTCTAAGTAAGGCATACGTTACACATCACTTTATTTTAAGTGCCAATATTGTACTGACAATTATTTCACTTATATTTTCTACAGGAAAAGGAAAGTGTCAGCCAACTGTGGCCTAGTTTCCATTGAGGTGGAAAAGTTTGGATACTGGTGATAAAAACATTTATCTGTATTAATGGAGAATTTTTATGTTACCACCAGTTTCCAAACTTTACCACCTCAATGGAAACTAGGCCTATATGGTACAGTAGCTAATGTGACACTACTTGGGTTCACAAAATTCTGTTCACATTTTTATATCATGAGAAAAGCATGCAGTTTCTATTGTTAAAGTTGTTTTAAACTCTTGAAACCATGGTTCTATACTTTGAAAACTTGGAACAATTAACTCTACAAAAGCCCCCAAGCCTATTGTAACCACATATTTTAATACCAACGTTTAGTCACATGACACCGTACTGATGACTCACATAATACACATTATCTAATGAGAATAAATATTGAAAGTATTAAAATATAAGCACTCATATTTTATGTGTTACATAGTGTTAGTAATTGATTTGGTATGCTTTTTTTCTGTCTTTCCTGTTTTTTGCCTTTTCAAGCACAATTCACTACTAGCACTGATAAACCTGTAGCATTAAAAATATGCTAACTTTTGTGCTTCAGACTCAATATACATTGGTGTGAATTTTTGTGTGAACTATGCACTTATATAGTTATTTAGATATAACCACCTACACAGTATCTCCAAAATTCATCAATTTCTGAGCGCTAACACCACTAAGCAGGTAATCCACTCCCTGGTAATTTCCTGACTTGACTACTTTCATAACCTACTAACTGGCCTTCCACTCTCCCACCTCTCCCCCCTTTAATCCATCCTAAATCCTAAATGCCTCTGCCAGGTTAATCCACCTTATCCAACATTCTGTATCTGTTTCACCTCTCTGTGAGTCTCTTTACTGACTCCCCATTTATAGCAGAATTAAATTAAAAATTCTCACCCTGACCTAAAAAGCCCTTAACAACACTGCCCCCCATCTGTCCTCACTAATCAACAAATATACTCCAGCTTGCCCCTGAGATACAACAATGACCTGCTCCTTGCATATTCTACTCTTTCCATGCTAGACTGTAGGACTTTTCTAGTGCAACACCTACCCTCTGGAGAGCACTTCCTTGTACTGTCAGACTTTCCCCTCATCTGTCATTTAAACACTCCCTAAATACATTTTTGCTCAGGGAAACCTATCACCCAACCCAGTAACAAATTAATTCCACTTGCCTAATAATTGCCCTCATCTAACTCCACACTAATATCATTCTCACCTTTGCAGTCCCCACCTCTTGTTTCTCACCCTCCTACCCTTCTAGATTGTAAATTCCTACTGGAAGAGGGCCCTCATAAAGAATCATGATAGTACTTTTATCTTCTGTACCCATGGACAGCGCTGCAGAACTTGTTGGCGCTTTATAAATAAGGAATAATAATGACAATAACATGCAATTTTAAACAACTGTCCAATTTAATTCCATTAGGAAATCCTGCGGTCTTTTTTGTGTGCATGCTATCTGAAGTATCAGATCCTACTGATAATGAGAAAGAGTAGCCAGTATATTCGTATATGTGCCTGTGATTGGCTAAAATACCTTTGTTATTGTTATTACATTGTCTTTTAATTATGCATTTGTTGATTATGCAATTATTTTCTATTTATGTATTTAAGCTGTTCCTTTGATGCCTTGAATATGCTCCCTATAAGAAATACATTTTTTTTAACAAATTCAACCGCATGGCACATGGTCAAGAAGTATTATTTTTTTTTTACAATGTATCTGAATCAATTTCTTTTGTCTATGCAGTCTATCAACATGTTTTTCATTTCAAAATTTCTAAATTCTCTATTACAGTCAGAGGGATTTTTTTGTTGTAGATAAAATTATGTAATTATATTTACAACTAAAACAGAGTCTATAACATTGATAGCGAACCTTGGCACAACATCTGGAGCGCCAAGGTTCACCATCACTGGTCTATAACATAAAATAGAACACAATCTGATCACAATTATGTAACTACCCCAACTTAAACTGGGCCAATGATTCTAAATCGAACCTTAAAAGGTTTTTTAAGTACATAAATGGCAAAAAATCTAAGAAGGAAAATATTGGTACATTAAAATGTGTGAAGGGTGGCATGATTACCAGTGACAGGGAGAAGGCAGAGGTACTATACCAGTTCTTTTCTTCAGTATACACAAGAGAAGAACCAATGGGAGATACATTGAAACAAACTTGAACATACAAGCCCATACCATTAAAGTGAAAGTCAATCATAGTGTTTGTGAAACACTAGGATTGACTATTAAAAACAAACAAAGGGGACTTTCATTCATGAAATATAATATACTTCATGCAGAATGCTCCTTTATTTGTTTCAAGTGTTCGCCAATAACATTGCGATAAATCTGGCTTGTCACCCTGTGGCGACAGATTTCCCACACACTATTTGCTAAGAGGTGGAAATGTCACCTCTTAGCAAAACAGCGTTCTGCTGTGGGCTTCCTTAGCAGCTCAGAATGGCGAATGCTTAAAACAAATTAAGGAGCTTTCTGCATTAAGTATGTTATACTTCATGAATGAAAGTCCCCTTTATTTGTTTCAATGGTCAACCCTAACATTTCACAAATGCTAGGATTGACTTTCACTTTAACTGGGTTATCTCTAGAGGATATCAGGAAAACACTGGATAATATTAAGGTAAATAAAACCCCAGGCCCAGGTGGAATACACCCAAGGGTTTTATGGGAACTTAGCACTGTTATAGCCAAACCTCTACTCTTAATTTTTCAAGACCCATTTAAAGGGACTAGACTTAGCAAAACAGAGGAGGAAATGGATTTGAGAGTAGTAATAGATAAAGATGGGTGCATAATTCTGTCACTTTATAATTCCCTGGTAAGACCCCACCTTGAGTATGGAGTGCATTTCTGGGGACCGATTTAAAAAGGGCCACAAAACTGTAATGCTAGTGGGATACTCCTCTATCAGACCGAACTCAGCCAATTGTCTTGTTGTCCCTGCGTCGAGCCAGAAAGATAGGGAATATCGCAGAGCAGAGAAAGTTAGCAAGATGAGGAAAGCAGCACTCACCACAGGCAGGGTAGTCTTTAGCGGCAATAGTAGAGCAGTCCAAGGTAAACCACTAGAATGGTCAGGCAGGCAGGGTTTGGCAACGGTAAACCAGTCCAAGGGTGAACCACTAGAATGGTCAGGCAGGCAGGGTTTGGCAACGGTAAAGCAATCCAGAATAATAGCAGTTAATAGGCAGAGTAGTCAGGCAAGCGTTCAGCAGCAGTAAATCAATCCAGCAATTTAGGGGTTAATAAGCAGAGTAGTCATACAAGCAGAGTTCAGCAGTAGAGTATCAGTCCAGCAATTTAGGGGTTAAACAGGTAGAGTAGTCAGATAAGCAGAGTTCAGCAGCAGTATATCAATCCAGAAATTCAGGGGTATAACAGGCAGAGTAGTCAGGCAGGGTTCAAACACAATAAGGCAATATAGCAGTAATGATCTATCACACTCAGGAGCACACAAAGTAACACCTATACTTGGGCAGTGATAGATCGTTAATGTGGACTTACATAAGCACAGGATTCGCACCACAGTAATCCGAAACGGCATGTACAGAGGTGTGTGCGGCGATGACGTCAGCGCTGCATGCATCCGGACCCGACAAAACCCATGACAACGAGCAGGGAAGGAGATGCCACGCCCCTAGCAACGGCTAGAGTGGTGCGGTGTGACAAAAACTAATAAGGGAAATAGAGAATTTAAGCTATGAGGAGAGGCTAGCCAAACTGGGTCTGTTTTCTCTAGAAAAAAGGCGCTTGAGAGGTGACATGATTACTTTATATAAATATATTCATGGCCCATATACAGAGATGGAAGAAGCTCTGTTTTATTCTAAGAAAATTGTTTGTGACAAGAGGTCACAATTTAAGGCTAGATGAAAGGAGATTTAATCTTCAGCAACATAAACATTTTTTTTTCACTGTAAGAGCAATCAAATTGCGGATTCATTACCTGAGAAGGTAGTAAATGCCAATACCTTAGATACATTTTAAAAATGGTTTAGATACATTTCTGGCTAGAAACAGAATTCAGGGTTTGATTGCCTGTGTTAAAAGGGTCACCTTTTTTTAATGGGATTAATTTTAGCTCAACTGGAGCTTTTTTGTAAGTATATTGAAATTTGTTTAGGTTGAACTTGATGGACTTCTGTCCTTTTTTTCAACCTCATCACTATGTTACTATGTAATATAAGAACTAAACATCTTTAATAAAGTTTGTACTTTAAAAAAATATGATGTTAAAAAAGCCATCTTCTTTTAAAACACATTTTACATAATTGTAAAATGAAAAAGCCACTGTTGCTGTCTTCTATGGGATATTAATATCCTATAGATGAAATCTTGTTCCTAAAAAAGAAAAGAGCAAGCCACAAATAATAAAAAAAAAAACTTATTTAATTAACTAACATAAATAAAATACATAGGTCTAGATTGCAAGTGATGCGCTATTGTTAGGGGACACACATAATAAGTAATTTCCCAACCTCGCTTTCTAACATGCATATTACAAGTTGAAAGTAAATGGTTGCGCTCGAGTGTAAACAAAATAATTGCTCCCCCTCTGAGGAAGCATTTTTTGTGAAACACACGTCAGGGGTCCCTAGGAGTAGCTTTGTCTCTCCTTGTTCCTTTTTAATCTGCTTACCAGGGTCATGTAAAATTAGTGTCTGTTATCCATCGCTTATGTTAGCTTCAGCTCAGCAGTTAAAATATAATAGTAATCTTAAATCAGCCCTCGGATTGTAAGGGCTTAGCTTACCTCTAAAATACTTAGCTTACCTCTAAAATACTTTGCCTCCTGGCTTAAGTGTTTTTAACTTAGCCTAAGCTTATGTATGAATGATTATTCCTAGTTATTACAATAAAGATTAATAGTATGAATGGTATGGAATAATAACCTTTGTAACCTATATCATTTTTGCAGAGTTTGATAATAATTCTTTTCGTAGAGCCAACTCTTTTTACTAAGTTGTATACTTGCTTACAATTAGTTTTCTAGTTGTTAAAATAATTGCTCAATAGGTAACCGCTCTTGAAGACAGCGTAAAGTGCAAAGGTTAAAAAAAAAGGTCAACAAACACAACATAAATACATCAAAATAAAGTTTTACACTCGTATATATGCTTTCTTATAAAATATTTTAAATAAATATATATACATTTAGTTAATAAGGGTTAAAAGAGATATGGTATATGAGAAGGTGTTTGACCGGGAATGGCTATAATGTATACATAAATGTCTAAATATATGTGTGTGTATGTGTATATATATATACAGGTTCTTAATTGTATCCAAGGGATTTGTAAGTCTGTCCATAAAAGTTTGAATTGCCTTGGCATTCCATGTGTTCAACTTTAATTGAAGGATTATTTACATGGGCTTTCTAACTTAGAGCTAAGTGATAGCTCTGATCTGTGTGAGTACCACTCTTATTTTACCCTGTTTCATATTATCACAGAATTTTACCATTGCATATTAATTTTAAGGATATTTCTACAGAAGACCCTTGGGGGCCGAATTATCAAGCTCCGGATAACGCTTGATGCCCCTCTTTCCGAGTGAGCCTTCAGGCTCGCCGGAAACAGCAGTTATGAAGCAGCGGTCTAATATGATCGGGCTGATTGACACACCCTGCTAGCGTCTGATTGGCCGTGAATCTGCAGGGGGCGGCATTGCAATGATAAAGCATTTAAAGGAGGAGAAATTGGGGGAAAGTCTAACAGCTCGAGGAAGTGCGTTCCAGAGGGTTGGTGCCGCACAAGAGAAGTACTGTAGTCTAGCATGGGAGGAGGTGATGGTAGAAGATGCAAGGATATATAATATATATATATATATACACACACACCAAAATAACAAGAGTATTGCATGGATCAATTATACTTTTTTTATTAGACTAAAAATACATTTATAAATAGACCAAGTTTCAAAAGATTCCTTCCTTTCACAATTTTGAAGCAACACTGACAAATTCAATGGAATTTACAGATTATGGGACAGATTACAAGTGGAGAGCCCACGTTAACATATTCCCCCATAGAAGTCAATGGTGCAAACCTGATTGCATATTCTAAAGTGCGCAAATCCGACATGAAATATGAATATTTTGCATTCCAATGTTCTTCACACATAGCAGAATATGTTCTATGTATTCATAAACACATATTTCTACATATATCTGAAAGTATTTTGGAACAATATAAATCTATACCAATATATATATATTTACATGAATATATATAGGTATAGATATATACAGATATATATAGGAATATCTATCTATAAATAAATAGAACATATTTTGCTATGTGCAGAACATTTGAATGTACATTTTTACAGTAAATACAGTGTAACACTTTATTAAACATGAATATTGCATAAATATGCTTTTTCATATTTCATCTACTTAACTGCGAAGGGCTTTTTGTATCTATATGTATGTATATGTACGTATTTCTGAGACTTCATATCTTTTAGCCCTTATATCTTTTTTTGTGAAATATTTTTTTAAATAATTTTTATTAGATGGTGTTATGAGTGTAATTGCACTTTGTAATGTATTTTTGATGTGTTTTATGACCTTTTTATGTTTTGCAAAACAGTAAACCAGAGCTCTGAGGTTGCGCTTACCCGATGAGCGTTAGCTTCAATTGTGCCCAAGTGATCACGTTTAATACAAGTGAAAAACCTGATGGACACAAACAGCCGTGATAAACCCCTTTTCGCTCACACGTAAATGTTAGTGCTCCACTCGTAATCTAGCCCTTTATTGGGCTGATACAGCTTTTTCATATACAAAAATAAACATAAACAAACAATTCCTCATTTATTTTAAACTCTGCAGCTGGTATAACAACTTTTGGAAACCCATTAAAAGAGCGCTTTCCCTTTAAACATCATCCCTACTTGCTTTATATGTCTAAAAGCATGTAAGGTGATAAAATATTTATTTTTATTTGTACTTGCAAATATGCGGCTAGATTACAAGTTGTGTGTTAAGGTAAAAAAGCAATGTTAAGAGGTTCTAACGCTGATTTTTAACACCTGCTGCTATTACAAGTCTTGCAGGTATAGGTGTACCGCACACTTCTTTAGCCTTACCGCAAAACGACTTACGTAAACCTCGTAAAGTCTTTTTTCTATGGGACTTACATAGCACCAGTATTACGAGTCTGTCTGGGGAGGCCAAAAAGTGAGCGGTACACCCTACCCTGTCAAGAGTCCTAACGCATTTAAAAGTCACTAACAGCAGATTAGGGGTTCATAAGTATAATATAGGTGGTGGCGGTATCCAGAGCAGCAGATTAGGGGTTAATAAATATAATGCAGGTGTCTGTGATGTCGGGGGCGGCAGATTAGGGTTAATAAATGTAAGATTAGGGGTGTTTAGACTCGGGGTTCATGTTAGGGTGTTAGGTGTAGACATACATTTTATTTCCCCATAGGAATCAATAGGGCTGCGTTACTGAGTTTTGCTCAGCTTTTTTGCAGGTGTTAGACTTTTTCTCAGCTGGCTCTCCCCATTGATTCCTATGGGGAAATCGTGCACAAGCACGTACGACCAGCTCACCGCTGACTTAAGCAGCGCTGGTATTGGAGTGCGGTAATGAGCAAAATTTTGCTCAACACTCACTTCTTGTCTTTTAACGACAGGTTTGTCCAAATCTTTTGTCTGCTGCACTATTCGGTATTAAAAATGAATGTGCATCTCTATCAGGAATCTATCTGCTTTTTCATGTCAAAGTAAATTCAAACTCTGATTCATTGATCGATTGATTGTAACACAAATAAAATTATGCTTTGTGTATTAATTATCCCATACAACACACAGAAATAGCTTCTTTACAATGCAGAAAATATAAAAATCTCCTTGAAAATATTTTCTTCAATTAATGTGACATTTGCATGTAAAAAAGAAGCTTTTTTAAAACTGAATATTATCTTTTTCCAGTGGGTTTACCAAAGAGTTTTACTGACCCTCTAGAGCTCTATGTATAACATTTTTGCTTCTAACTAAAAAAAAAAAATAGCAGATTGCTGAGCTTTTATTGAAGCAGAGATAAATTATGATTAAAGTATATATTATGATTAGTTTTATGAGTGTATAAATCTACCTTATGATGTAAAGTAAAGGGTTTTTGCTACTTTCTTACCCACCATAATCTGAATTCAATACATGAGTGTCAGTAAAAACTAAAGGAATAAAACGTATTTCTTCAAGTTATGTATGGTTTGTATATATACATATATCTCAAGAATAGATGTCATTTTTTACTAGTGTGTTTATATTTGGTTTGTCATAGGTCTAAAATATTTATATATTGCTCTCATGAAAAGGTAAGCTGTTAATAAATAGAGATTAATCATTTATGTTGCAGATGTAATTCATAATAAAGAAATAATCATTCATTCAGTAAGCTAAACAATATAAAATGAGCAAAGATTTAGCTTTCTAAAGCAATTATCACTTTTATTATGATTGCTTTTTTAACCTTTTTGTTTTAGTTCTGTTATATGTTGCCCCAAAAATACTTATTTTATTATGTTGCAGAAATTCTTTCCAGTAATCTCTTTAGACTACAGGGAGTGCAGAATTATTAGGCAAGTTGTATTTTTGAGGATTAATTTTATTATTGAACAACAACCATGTTCTCAATGAACCCAAAAAACTCATTAATATCAAAGCTGAATAGTTTTGGAAGTAGTTTTTAGTTTGTTTTTAGTTATAGCTATTTTAGGGGGATATCTGTGTGTGCAGGTGACTATTACTGTGCATAATTATTAGGCAACTTAACAAAAAACAAATATATACCCATTTCAATTATTTATTTTTACTAGTGAAACCAATATAACATCTCAACATTCACAAATATACATTTCTGACATTCAAAAACAAAACAAAAACAAATCAGTGACCAATATAGCCACCTTTCTTTGCAAGGACACTCAAAAGCCTGCCATCCATGGATTCTGTCAGTGTTTTGATCTGTTCACCATCAACATTGCGTGCAGCAGCAACCACAGCCTCCCAGACACTGTTCAGAGAGGTGTACTGTTTTCCCTCCTTGTAAATCTCACATTTGATGATGGACCACAGGTTCTCAATGGGGTTCAGATCAGGTGAACAAGGAGGCCATGTCATTAGATTTTCTTCTTTTATACCCTTTCATGCCAGCCACGCTGTGGAGTACTTGGACGCGTGTGATGGAGCATTGTCCTGCATGAAAATCATGTTTTTCTTGAAGGATGCAGACTTCTTCCTGTACCACTGCTTAAGAAAGGTGTCTTCCAGAAACTGGCAGTAGGACTGGGAGTTGAGCTTGACTCCATCCTCAACCCGAAAAGGCCCCACAAGCTCATCTTTGATGATACCAGCCCAAACCAGTACTCCACCTCCACCTTGCTGGCGGGAGTCGGACTGGAGCTCTCTGCCCTTTACCAATCCAGCCACGGGCCCATCCATCTGGCCCATCAAGACTCACTCTCATTTCATCAGTCCATAAAACCTTAGAAAAATCAGTCTTGAGATATTTCTTGGCCCAGTCTTGATGTTTCAGCTTGTGTGTCTTGTTTAGTGGTGGTCGTCTTTCAGCCTTTCTTACCTTGGCCATGTCTCTGAGTATTGCACACCTTGTGCTTTTGGGCACTCCAGTGATGTTGCAGCTCTGAAATATGGCCAAACTGGTGGCAAGTGCATCTTGGCAGCTGCACGCTTGACTTTTCTCAGTTCATGGGCAGTTATTTTGCGCCTTGGTTTTTCCACACGCTTCTTGCGACCCTGTTGACTATTTTGAATGAAACGCTTGATTGTTCGATGATCACGCTTCAGAAGCTTTGCAATTTTATGAGTGATGCATCCCTCTGCAAGATATCTCACTATTTTTGACTTTTCTGAGCCTGTCAAGTCCTTCTTTTGACCCATTTTGCCAAAGGAAAGGAAGTTGCCTAATAATTATGCACACCTGATATAGGGTGTTGATGTCATTAGACCACACCCCTTCTCATTACAGAGATGCACATCACCTAATATGCTTAATTGGTAGTAGGCTTTCGAGCCTATACAGCTTGGAGTAAGACAACATGCATAAAGAGGATGATGTGGTCAAAATACTCATTTGCCTAATAATTCTGCATACAGTGTATCTATCTATCTATCTATCTTTCTAGCTCATAACTATTTCATAACCTGTAACAGGACAAGGGAACTCACATAATAATATTAAGAATGATTAAGTAAAAGAGAAACACAAACATATGTGGTAAAGAAGAAGGTTTTGTTGAGAAGCAATATCTGGAGCTTTTTCTTGAAGGTAAGTTCTGAGGTCAAGTGCCAAGTTGTTCTAGAAATGTACACCTTGCATATATATGTGATTGACTCAATTTTCAGTGCCTTCATTTTTTGTTTCAATGGAGGATTTACTTATCGTAATGACTATGTGTACGTAATTGTTAAAAAAATATCTTGTTACTGATATAAGATGCTTTTAATGAGTGACCCCTGATTTGTAGAATAATAAGAAACCCCTGTAAATATATATATATATATATATATATATGCACGCTACAGGTATCAGAAGAAAAAAGTGATATGCAATACTATCACCTTAAAGAAAGGGAATAATGCACACAAAACATTATAGAGATAAACATCTCATATTTATTGACTGCAAATTGCAGGTGTCATAGCTGGATGCCATTAACAAAGACTATAATGATAACTGCCACATACATAAAAACTTTATCACAAATAACAAAACATGTATTAGTGCATAGAACAATGAGTTAGACCCTGTCTTAGAGGGTCGGTAGTAATCCTCCACCAAATATAGGTCGTAGTTCACAGCTATCCTAAACCGGAAACATGAAAATAACTCACTTAAGCTGGCCGGCTAAAACACTGTGAGCAATATAATATGGAGGAACCTCCCAAACCATCCGCCTTTGTACTTGTCAAAAAAGGAACTTCCAATTTTCGAAAATGAGTGTATGAATATCTTTACTCACAACTTCGTGTACATAGTCCGCCTTCACGCTCCTCAACTCGTAGCTTCTGTTTTTCGCGGTGATGATGTCACAAAGTGGGTGCGTAGATGTCCTTACACACCTTACATCCAATTGGTTGAATCTCGATGTCTCAGCCCAATCAACTGTAGAGCCTGTCCCGGCCCAAATACAATGAAAAGCAGACAGCTGGAATACAGTTCAACCTCATAGGTAAAATAACACTCTGGAGTTGGAAATATTAGGTCAGCAGTGAAACCCGTTCTGTGTGGCAATGCTTAGCAGGGTAAATCTGATCCCACCTTTTAGGTGTCTTCTGGATGTCCGGAACTCTCCTCCCACCAGCACTCGTAGCACTGCAAACTTCAGGCTTAGCACAGAACAAGGTCATTTATCTCAAAGTTCAATAAAAAGTATGAACACAATCCATGTGCAGTGTTCACCGTTAGGACGACACACTTAGTGCTAAGACAACACACTTAGTGCCAACGTCATGAGCGTTTCACCCCCACAATTTTCATGTGTGTCAGGGGCTTCATCAGGGCATAAATGATGTCTTAGATCCACCTCCTTTATAGCACCTGTGTGTGCTCAGGTGATCAACCTATCAATTTCTTAAAGGGAACTTACATACTATGATACATCTTATACATATATGTAGAACACAGAATTTTAACCCTTAATAGAAACAACTACACAGCCTAAATTGTAGCAACATCATTCCTAGTGCCAAACAACAACGGCTGAGTAATTTATGAAGCATTCATCAAATTGATATGGCACTTACTCTCCTTGAACATCAAACTTATAAAAGGGAATAATCAGCCTATCTAAAAAATAATTGATTTTGTTACACATTGAATATTTGAATGATTATGTACTGAAAACATTTCACACATTGCTTTATGAAAAGCATGAATACTCAAGTCTGTCATTGAGACCAGGGAGAACTAGCCCCCACCCTGCATCAAAATTATATACAAGAATGGAACAATAAGTTTATCTAAAATGTTACTCATTTTGTAACACATTAAATGTTTACATAATAGTGTACTGATAACCTTTTATACCGTGCTTTATAGAAAACATGCATACTCAAGCCTATTATTCAGACCAGAGGGAAATCTAGTGCCCAGCATGAAGATCCACTTCGCTTCTTTTTGAAGCAAGACTTTGTTATTATCCCCTCCTCTCCCAGAGGAAATACAATTATCAATTATCACAAAAATGAGGGATTGTGCATCACAATCTCTCATTTTTGTGATAATTGATAATGGTATTTCCTCTGGGAGAGGAGGGGATAATAACAAAGTCTATCTACTATCAAAAGAAGAGAAACCATGGAAATGGGAAGATTTTGGGCCAGATTATGAGTGGAGGGCAAACAATTGTGCATGAGCGATAGGGGTTTATCGCGGGGGTTTGCACTCATCGGTCTTACAGCTGGTATTACAAGTTGAAAGTGAATGCGATTGCTTGAGTGCAATCGCGATTTACACTACAATGAATACCGCAACTTGAGACCTCTGGTTAACTGTTTTGCAAAACATAAAAGTTGCACAAAACACATCAAAAATATATTACAAAGTATAGTTACATAGTTACACTCATAATAACACCATATAATAAAAATGATTTAATAAAAATATTAGACACAAAAGTTATAAGGGCTCCAAGATATGAGATCTCAGGCAAAGGGTTTTAAAATAGACATACATACAAAATACCATCATACTGTATATATGTAGAAATATTTATTTATGAATAAATAGAACATGTGTGAAGAACATTGGAATGTGAAATATTTATAGTGCACATGAAAATATGCGATCGGGTTTGCGCGAGAGTAGTTTTTTTTTCTCCATTGACTACTATGGGGGAATATGTGAACATGCACACAATATTCTAATTTCAGCTTTTTGTGCTTAAAAAACAGTTAACTTTCAACTCATAATACAACCCAAAGTGCACAAAAAGCTTACTTCTAGTGCAATTAACGCTTGAACGGGATCATTAATTTAGAGCTCTACTTGTAATCTGGCCCTTTATGAGTCCTTGTAGGCAACAAACTATGAATAAAACTTAATACTAAAACATATATATATATATACACACACACACACACACACACACACACATATATATATATATATATATATATATATATATATATATATATATATATATATACTTTTCAGCCCCTTCAACTCAAATAGTGACTATTTGTTGGCAATATCCTAAGAGATAGTGTTGAACTATGTTCAATTCATTTATACTGATTTATATGAATAAAGATATTATCAGTTCACCTTCCTCTGTTCACCTTCCTCTTTCTGAGCTGTTTAATACCCACTTATTTTTGTAAGTGTGTGTCCTTTAACAAATGGCCTAAAGCCAACTTTTGTGTCAGAGATGATACCTCTAGTGGGGGGGGGAGTGTCAAGAAATGCAATCCTTCAATTTGGTTTCCTATTTTCCATAAATAGTTGTAGAGGCACTCACTTCAATGGGCAATTGATGCAGTAAGTCCCCAAAGTATAAAGCATATCCCTTCTATTTTTCATTCCATCCACAGTAGGTGGGACAGTTAATATAATTAAAAGCACCCCAAAGGCAAATAGGCCAAAATGAAAATTTCCACAATTCTGTCATAAACCATATTTATTATGTGCAGTACACTATCTGCAGAAACAGCTCTATAATTTTTTTATTTTTTATGGGAAAACCCTAATAACTACCTTAATGAAACAACTCCACTGTAAAATTCTTTCTTTACAAGGTAACACCATGCTTAATCATTGCCACACATTTAAGTAAAAAAAAGTGCAGTCCAATTCTTCAGAAGAATAACTACTTCATACTCTATGTCCAGGAGCTTGAATCCTTGCAATCTCTTTCTCTGCAAGCTCACCTGAAAACATCCCAGCTGTTCAATAAAAGCAGCCAACGTGATATTATGGATCCATGCATCATATTGCTACTTCATCCAACGAATAAAAATGGGCTTCTAAGAAGAAGAAGAGTATATGTGTGTAAATAGCCTTTTGTCTATGATTCTCACCAATTTTGCAGAGAAACCTAACCCCTAGCTTTAAAATAATATCTGTCAGAATCACAAATTAGTTTATTTCCCTATAACAAATACAAATGACTGCTCCCAGGAACATTCAAGTGCATCGACATCTGCTACCCACCAACCTCAAATGTAAGGAAACAGCATGGCAGAATGAGCCATCACTCTGAAGCCTCGACAATAAATCTAATGTATTTCATTCTCTTGGTATCCTTTGTTGAAAATCATACCTAGTTAGGCTCATGAACAGCAATCGACTACTGGGAGCTAGCTGCTGATTGCTGCACATTTATGCCTCTTGTCATTGGATCACTTGATGTGTTCATTTAGTTCCTAGTAGGGCATTGCTTCTCTTTCAACAAAATATACCAAGACAATGAAGCAAATTTGATAGTAGAAGTGAATGGAAAAGTTGTTTAAAATCTGAATCATAAAATAAAATTTCTGAATTGCATGCCCCTTTGACCTTGTAAGCTAACATTCAACCATTTAGAACCTTCTTATTGCAAACTGCTCTGTACATTAAAAACACTTTCAAGAAAATGTTTTAATTCTTTTGGGATCCTCTTTCAGCTGGGTGCTAATTATAAAAGTATTGAATCTATTTCTCTGTGACAAAATAGCATAGCATACAAAGAAAAAAACGTAATATTTGTAGCTATATTTTTAGCTTCCAGTGTCTGAATAAAATATGTTACAATTACTTTCATTTTTTTTCTTTTTCATTCTGGATCAAAGTGCATAGAAAACCATAAACTGGTAGGAAATAAAGTTTCATCTTTTGTATTGTATGTTGG
Source organism: Bombina bombina (assembly GCF_027579735.1). Taxonomy (NCBI): domain Eukaryota; kingdom Metazoa; phylum Chordata; class Amphibia; order Anura; family Bombinatoridae; genus Bombina; species Bombina bombina. The sequence goes on from NC_069501.1 coordinate 834,122,415, forward strand.
AGCTAAAAGATTGAACAAATATATAAATATATATCAATTAAATGTATTTCCTGATACAAAATAAAGTCTTTTATGGCAGTGACAGTTAAAATAATGCAAATGAAATAATAATAGGTGACATTACAAAATAAATACATACAATGAAAAAAACTGTTTCTTGTGGGGAAGATAAAAAAAAAAAAGTAAATGAAACTAACCTCTTTGTGTTTCTTCTGTGAACTTTTGTGTTATTCATATATTGTAAGGGGGGAGAGAGAAGAGGCCAAGCTGAGGTGATATGCCGCTTCATTAGTTAAAGCTAAGACAGCCTATTGGAGATTTAATGAGCTAGAAGTTAATACATGTGACAGCTCTGATACAAAGTTTAGTCAGGAGAATCCTGCAGGGAGCTTGGCATAGAGGAGACTCCCTGTTGTCCAAACGTATTTTGCATTTGCTGCGTCTAACCCTCATTCTTATCTTTATTATTATTACCAACCAAGCTCTCTTATTAAAACACAATACTCTGCGGCTAATAAAAGTGAGCAAAGCCTCATTAGGACAAGGTTAGAACAAGACTATATCTAATTACAAAGCTTTTTGGAGGGATAAATTATTAAACTGGTTTCATAGGGAAAGTTGAGCATTCAAATTTCCTTTGAGTTTTCTGTTATAATTTCCTAAAATAACTATAACCCTGACTGTAGTAATGTATCTTTTATTTTAAGTATGTATTCCAATATATATATACAAAACACGCGTGGGGTCAGCACTCTCAGGCCGGACCGGGTACACATCCTATGACCCTGCAACATGCACAGCCCTGGGTGCAAACCAGCACTCTCAGGAAGCTGCACTGTCACCAGAGTCACAGGCAGTTAACCCCAGTCAGGCCTGGGTGCAAGGCCCAAACAGGGAAAATTACAATGTGTGTTTATATATATATATATATATATATATATGTGTTTATATATATATATATATATATGTGTTTATATATATATATATATATATGTGTTTATATATATATATATTATGCTATCACCAATTTGCATTAAAGGAACAGTAAATTCAAAATCAAGCTTTCAAGTTTCAGATGGAGTGTGCAATTCTAAATAACTTTGCAATTTAATCCTATTATCTCATTTTCTTTGTTCTCTTGGTATCCTTTGTTGAAGGCATACCTCTGTATGCAATTAATACACTTTTTAGGGATGTTGAATGAATGTCTTTATCTAGACTTCTAACTTATAAATAGAGAAACATAATCAAAATGAAACACAAAAGAACCAACATAAGTTAACATATACAGTACATATCAATCCTACAACTGCTAACAGTGCATTACCTAAACTATAGAGATTAGTACTACACATGCACAAAAATAACCATATGCACAATTAATGGAATGCATGAGCAGAACTAATCCTTAAACACAAATGTATCTGGATATATTGTTAAACATTATTTGTTTTTTGAAAAGTTAAAGATGGCCAATATCTATCTCCCTTTAAAACTCAGCAATTTTCAGCTGTTTTGATCATAGCTTTGAGAAACTCTCAAAGCGGGGCTGTCTATAGTCTAAAACTAATCTTCAAATTTCTTGTATGTTTAGCTGCTACTCCTTACATTAAACCTTTCATTTTAAATTGAATTCATATTAAGGCTTTCAAAATATTATAAATCCCAATTGCCTACCTTTGTTTACTAGTTTTTCTTTTCACATTGTTAACGGAAGTTTATACAGCATGGAACTATAGCTCTCCATAAGACATCAACATTGTAAATGAGCCCAGTATTTGGGGTGCAAGTACATAATGATTTGTGCTGAAATGAAAATGACAAATAATATAATTCATCTCCACTATAATTATTTATTTGGTATTCGGTATGTTTCATAACGACAATTCATCTAATGAAATGTATTTTATAGAAAATATACTTCATGTTAAATTTCAAGGAAATCATATACAGGTAGCCCTCAGTTTACGCCGGGGTTAGGTTCCAGAAGGAATGGTTGTAAATCGAAACCGTTGTAAATTGAAACCCAGTTTATAATGTAAGTCAATGGGAAGTGAGGGAGATAGGTTCCAGGCCCCTCTCAAAATTGTCATAAGTAACACCTAATACATTATTTGTAAAGCTTTGAAATGAAGACTTTAAATGCTAAACAGCATTATAAACCTAATAAAATAATCACACAACACAGACTTCACTTGCATTTTTCTGCAAACAGCTCTTTCTATGCATTCCAATCTGGACTGATTTATAGACAGGTTATACTGATTAATTTCAGCTTGCTTGACTTTGCTGCAACACAAGCGGACAGCTCCGCCTACTGACTATTTTAATAAATGCACTGCTTCTCAATGCTTTTCAATAGCAGTCACATGACTGGAAAAAAGGTTGTTATTCTGAAACAGTGTAAATTGAACTGTTGTAAAACGAGGGCCACCCGTAGTTTAATTTCATACAAAACATAAAACACTTTTAATTTAAATGCCTTCAAACATCTTTTTTTTCCCTAAAAACAGACTTTCTTTTTTCAATACAACGTGAAATGTCACTGCTAATTTTGGTATGAGAACTTATTCCCAAACTCTGACCTGCCAGGTCTTCTCCATGGGGCCGATTTATCAAGCTCTGTATGGAGCTTGATGCCCCTGTTTCCGCGCGAGCCTTCAGGCTTGTCGGAAACAGAAGTTATGAAGCAGCAGCCTAAAGACCACTGCTCCATAACTTGTCCGCCTGCTCTGAGGCCGCAGACAGAAATCAACCCGATCGAATACAATCGGGTTGATTGACACCCCTGCTAGCGACCAATCTGCAAGGCACAGCATTGCACAAGCAATTCACAAGAACTGCTGGTGCAATGATAAATGCCGACATGCGTATGCTGTCAGCATTTAACGATTTGCAGCGGACATGATACTCTACATCGCACTATGATAATCTACCCCAATATCTCAACAACCTACTAAATCCCAGTAATATTATAATTTTAAAAAATATATCACAATCTGTTAAAGTATAAACAATATTTGTTTGAATTTTTGCTTGTGTATGATTACAGTCTCAGTTGAATGAAAGAGTCATACACGTGTAGACAATATATTTACCACATATGCAGTGACAGATTTTAAAAATATGTACTTTTTAACACTGTAAATGTATTGTCTGTAATTGATGTCCCTCCCTTTAAAGATCAAATTAAAAACAGTCCTGCCTTGTTTCAACTATATATTCATATAATGTTGCTATAGGTTATGCAGTAAGACAATACCTGTTTCAGTTAATGCAGCAATAAGTGACATGAAGTGTATGCTTAATAGATACAGCTGTCATGATATCCATAACAAATGTATGAGTGAAATAGTGTGTCTACAACAAGTCCATAGGTCAAACCAACATATATATTAGGACCTGTGTGTGTAGAACAGACTATAAATATTGTTGGCATCTAATGGTAACTAAAAAGTATATGTTCACAGCGTAGTGTTCTACAAAATAGCAGAGAAAATGAAAAAAATAATATTAGACGGCAAGATGCATATATAAGTGAATTGAACACTAGGAAAAAATCAAACAGTATAAAAACTTGTAAAAGTGATAGAAAATGGTGCCATTCTATTTGTGATTGAAACCCTTAGAATGTAATGTCTCAAGCTTACATATCCATCGCGCATCAGTCATGAGTAGCCTTTTGTCTCTGTCACCACCTCTTTTCAGGGGTGGGACATGAATGATCAACATAATTCTCATGTTCTAAACTGTGTGTTTCATCTTCAGAAAGTGTCTGTGTGGTCGCTCTGACCTGAGGACAGGGCTGCTCTTATGGCACTCCAAATACAACTCAAAATATAAATTACATATCGTTATGTTTTCCTAATGTAACAAAGCCCACAAATTTGATCCCTTAAACTTTGGCCTCTCCTATAGCCAACTCTAGGAGGAGTATACTGGCTGAAAGATAGAGATGAATTTGTACACAGTATATTCCAATGTTTGCGTAGTGTTTTTTCCAATGTGGTCACTGCAGGAGAATAAGTGGTAACGAAAGACATTTGTGTAGAATCTTCCTTCTTGTGTTCTTGAGTTAGTAAGTTGTTTTGGGACAAGGGGTCTACTGTCCACTTTGCTTTTTTAATAATTTCATGGCAGTAACTCCATGCAATGAATTTCTGTGGCATCTGCTGTAGTTTGACTTATTTAAGAGTAGTTGTGGAATTATTTCTTACCACTCTAGTCTTCTGGGCAATTGGTATGGCTCTGATAAGAGGTTTCGGATAACAACTATGGGCATGCAAATCTTGTATTTTCTTTGTATATACGTAAGTCTAGAAAAAATCTGTGTGTTTCATGTTATACATGACTTGTTATTTTAATTGGTCAGACAAAAAATATATATGGTCCGTTCACCGTAGTAGCTCTTCTATTGTACCTCTTCCCAGCTGCAGATTATCATCAATATACCACTTGTAATAAGTTATAGATGGATTTTAAAAACACCTCAAAATTCTCCATAAAGAGGTTGGCATACGATAGGGCCATATTAGACCCCATCATCGTGCCCATCTTCTGAAGGTAATAGGAAGTCTCAAATTTGAAGTAATTGAGTGTGAGACATAATGTGATCACATCCAGAAGAAAGTAAAGTGGTGGACCTATGTTTGGATAATGGGCAAGTGTGTCATGAATGCACTCTAAACCCTTTTAAAGTGGGATCACTGTGTAAATCGTTGGAGTTAATATCAATATCTGTCTTAAGAAAATATATGAAGAAACCCTCAAATAGGATTTTATCTGTGTAACGAATGGCTGTAAAAATAAATCAACATATGTGGTCAGTGGTTTTAGTATAGAGTTCCTGGCTAAAAACAATTGAAGGACCAGGGGGGGATTACACATATCCTTATGGCTAGGTGTACAATATTGGTTGAACTGAATGTTTCACCAATAGCCAGTCTCTGATAGCCTCATATATCCAACCTGCTGTAAAGTCCTTCATAACTGTTTTTTCAATGATCAGCTGGTATTCAAATGTGGGGTCTTTTGATAACCACACGTAGGTCATTCCATCCAATAGGCGACATTGAATCTTTTTTGATAGTTAGAATTGTTCATCACTACTATGGCCCCACACTTATCTGCAGGGTGAATAACAATGTTTGGATTCTTGGACAATGTGCATATAGCTTTTCTTTCATCAACATTTTTGGTTATAGTGGGTTCCCATATTTTCTTGTACCAGCCTATTAAAGGTCCTAATACATTGTAAGAATGTAATATCATGGGATCATAATTATTATTATTGTTTTTTTATTTATATTGAATATGCTATGCACATTTGTTTGTATTGATAAATTATGTTACTATGACAACCAGATTGGCATTTTTTGAGTTGTGTGTGGGGCTTATACCATTTAAATATTTCAATTTCACTGTTACACACTGTCTGAGGAAGGGGAGAGTTTTCCCGAAACATCAAAAAAACACAGAATTTCTATTTTACTCTAAACCCAGTGGGTGCCATAAATTTCAATGGATTGTAAGGAGGTTTTTGGCAGTCTGGTAAAGTTATGTTTAGCGATTGTGAGAGTGCACATTGGAGAGACTTTACATATTTATATATATAATAGCCCATTCCTGTATGGACATCAACCAGGGTGCATAGCCATAAACAACTATAGCAAAAACCAGAGACTGCACCGACTGGATTAAAGGGACAGTCTACACCAGAATATTTATTGTTTGAAAAGATAGATAATCCATTTATTACCCATTCCCTAGTTTTGCATAACCAACACAGTTTTATTAATATGCTTTTTACCTCTGTAATTATCTTGTACCTAAGCCTCTGCAAACGGCCCCTTATTTCAGTTCTTTTGACAGACTTGCATTTTAGCCAATCAGTGCAGGCTCCTAGGAACTCCACATGCATGAGCACAGTGTTATCTATATGAAACACATGAACTAACACCCTCTAGTGGTGAAAAACTGTCAAAATGAGTTAAAATGTGGCCTTCAAGGGCTTAGAAATTAGCATATGAACCTCCTAGATTTAGCTTTTAACTAAGAATACCAAGAGAACAAAGCAAAATTGGTTATATAAGCAAATTGGAAAATTGTTTAAAATTACATGCTCTATCTGAATAATGAAAGCTTGTTTTGGACTAGACTGTCCCTTTAACCCCTTAGTGACCAGACCATTTTTAAATTTTCTTTTTGTTAAGGACCAAAGCTATATTTCTGCGGTGTTTGTATTTAGCTGTAATTTTCCTCTTACTCATTTACTGTACCGACGCATATTATATACAGTTTTTCTCACCATTAAATGGACTTTTTAAAGATACAATTTTTTTCATCATATCTTATAATTTACTATAAAAAAATATAAAATATTATGAAAAGATTAAAAAAAAAACACTTTTTCTAACTTTGACCCCCAAAATCTGTTACACATCTACAACCACCAAACATGCTAAATAGTTTCTAAATTTTGTCTTGAGTTTAGAAATACCCAATGTTTACATGTTCTTTTCTCTTTTTTTTTGTGCAAGTTATAGGGCAATAAGTACAAGTAGCACTTTGCCATTTTCAAACCATTTGTTTTTTCAAAATTAACATATCTGTCAGGAATTCCTGAATAACCCTTCACATGTATATATTTTTTTTTAGTAGACAACCCAAAGTATTGATCTAGGCCCATTTTGGTATATTTCACCGCCAAATGCAATCAAATAAAAAAAAATGTTAACTTTTTTACTAACTTTTTCACAAACTTTAGGTTTCTCACTAAAATTATTTACAAACAACTTATGCAATTATTGCACAAATGGTTGCAAATGCTTCTCTGGGGTCCCCTTTGTTCAGAAATAGCAGACATTTATGGCTTTGGCATTACTTTTTGGTAATTAGAAGGCCGCTAAATGCTGCTGCACACCACACTTGTATTATGCCCAGCAGTGAAGGGGTTAATAAGGTAGCTTGTAGGGTTAATTTTAGCTTTAGTGTAGTGTAGTATTTAACCCAAAATATTGATCTAGGCCCATTTTGGTATATTTCATGCCACCATTTCACCGCCAAATGTGATCAAATAAAAAGAATTGTTAACTTTTTCACAAACTTTAGGTTTCTCGCTGAAATTATTTACAAACAGCTTGTGCAATTATGGCACAGATGGTTGTAACAGCTTCTCTGGGATCCCCTTTGTTCAGAAATAGCATACATTTATGGTTTTGGCATTGCTCTTTGTTAATTAAAAGGCCGCTAAATGCCACTGCGTACCACACTTGTATTATGCCCAGCAGTGAAGGGGTTAATTAGGTAACTTGTAGGCAATATATTACATATTGTAAAAATAGTTACATTTTTACATAGCTATTCCCAGACACAAAGTAGGCCTTTTTATAATTTACAGTCTTTACAAGATTGATTTGTTTGCAAAGATAGAGATATTTTTCTTTTCAAGGATCTCAGGTTGCTGGAGGATTTAGTGGTTTCTGGAAGGTTATTCCACAGTTGATGAGCTCTTAATGAGAATGCTGATCGACCAGCTTCCTGGTTGTAACAGGGAATGAAGAGTAGAGTGGAAGAAGAGGACATTAAAGGGACATAACACAGGTTAAGATATGTGCATATCCTAAAAGGGCTAATTAAAAATAGTTTGCATAAAAAAATTGTTTAAAAATTGCTGGCAAGTAATTTAAAATAATTTTCAAAAATAAGCAAAATTAATTATATAGCTAAGCTGCCTGGAGCAGCCAACTCCACCCCCTTATCAGTGTTTAGGCATTGTATTTCAACTGAGTTCACAGCTTCTAGGCATGCTCCAGCAGATTATTCCTATGCATTTTTGCATTCTACCAAAACAACAATAGCTATAGATACAGCCATAGAAGGAAATGTGTGGGGGGAGTTAGAGCTTTACAATTCAAAAACTAAAAATAAAGGGTTAATGGGCGAGGCACTGCAGTATAAATTTGCAGGTAAAGTAGTTAAAGTACATATTATTATATTTTGGCTCTATCCCAACATGTTTTATATCCCTTTAAGTTATAGAGGGAGTGAAGATTTGGGTAGAGCTTACTGCTCAGGTAGCGTGGAAGTTTCTCAGAAAAGTGTTTATAGACAAGGCAAGAGAGGTGAAGAGTTTTGAAATCACATTGCAGGACAAATTGACATAACAAGTTATAGAGAGTTGCAAGTTTACTGAGATGGATCTGAGACACAGACGCATACACAACATCCACGTAATCAATTGCCGGGATCAGCATTTGTTGGACAATACGTTTCCTAACCTCAAGATTTAGAGAGGATAAAAACATGGTTCCAATTTTATTATTATTATTATTATTATTATTATTATACTTTATTTATAAAGCACCAACAAATTCTGCTGTCCATGGGTTCAATTTGTTAAAACAAAACAATAATACAAAAGAATGATTTTAATACATAGTTAGATGAGGGCAATTATTAGGTAAGGTAATTAATTTGTTACTGAGTTGGGTAGTAGGCTTCCTGAACAAAAATTTCTTTAGGGAGTGTTTAAAAAAAGGCAGATTAGGGGAAAGTCTGAGGGAGAGCGTTCTAGATGGTAGTTGCTGCATGAGAGAAGTCCTGCAGTCTAGCAAAGGAAGAGGTGATAATCGAAGATGCAAGGAGCAGGTTATTGTTGGATCTAAGTGAATGGATAGAATTTGGACAATAGTTTGTCAATAAGAGGTCCAAATGACAGGTTAGGCTCAAGCCAAATACTGAGATACTTATAGGAGTTGACACGGGCCAGCCTATAGTTAGATAATGTAATTATATTTAATTCTGCATTATGTTTTATATATATAAGAAAGAAAAGAGAGAGACACATTCAGCTGAGACAGAACAAAATCTAGAATAACTTCCATGCCTGTTCATTTTGAAAATGTTATTTTTTCCTTTTCCCCCAGATATACTGGAGTGCATTCGGCAAAATGTATAATCATCACCCTAGTCCACAGCAAAGGAGATAAAGGGAGATCAAATGAGCAGTGATATTAAAAACTGAAGGACTGGGCAAATAAATGGAATCTAAAATGTAATATTAACAAGAGCAAAACAATGCCTATAAGATTCAAAAACCCAAAGGCCAATTATAGTCTCAATGGTACATTACTGACTGGAACTAAAGAGGAACAGGACTTGGAAATTATTATTTCAGATTATTTAAAATTCAGTAGACAATGCAGCAGTGCAGTCAGTAAGGCCAGTCAAAAAATTGTTTGCATTGGGAAAAGTATTAGTAGCGGAAATAGCAGGGTACTTGTGTCACTTTACAGATCACTAATTAGGCATCATCTGCAATATTGTGCACAGTTCTGGAGACCATATCTCCAAAAGTATAATAAAAAGGAGGGCTACTAAAATGGTAAACACTCTAAATATAAAGCGTACAAAGAAATACTCTTTGATCTAATTATGTATAGTTTAGAGAAGAGAAGGGAAAGAGGTGACGATAGAAACCTTCAAATATATGAAGACATAATTAAGTAAGTAGAAACTGAAAGCATCCACAGAAAAAGCAATACCAAAACAAGGGGTCACAAACTCACAATCTTAAATTAGAGGGGAGCAGATTCAGGAGAAAAGTGAGGAAGCATTTTTTTAAAGAAAGGGTGGTGGATTCATGGGAAAACTTCCATAAGAGGTGGTAAATACAGGGACTGTAAAGTAATAAAAAAAATGCCATGCATAAGGCTAACATGTAATATGGGTAGGCCTTTTGTTTATTTACGATCAAATTCTATGTTTCTATTCATTTTACCATGCTATACAAATAAATAATAATAAAATGAACAACACTCGAGAGGCTTTTCTTGGGGTATGTCCCTGGTGTGCAAAATATTGCAAAATGTGCTAACAGCATTACAGTTTAAATGCAGGTAAAAACATTTATTTTGATGCAGTTATTAATTGCGGATGCATATAAAGTGACTTTAATGCCCATTTAAATATGAAGAGAGAACAAAAGTTTATTAGTACTTGTTTGAACAAAATAGTTATTTTAACAACCATCAATAAACAATGTCCTTGTCACTCTAACAACAACTACCCAACTAACAACACATAGTGGTTAATAACAACCTTGTGCTTGGTTTTGGCAGATAATGATTCCTGAACCTTGGCTGTTATTTTTAGTGTGTTTTTCCAACAATCACAATCCAAAAATGCTTTTTGCCATTTATACCCTCGAAGCTTGAAATTGTTTGCTTCCAAAAAGCAACATGAAATAGTTACCTGTGTCGTCAATTTCCTAATCAAAAACATTACCACTTAAAAACAGTACTAAATTGTTATCTTTATTATTAATATCCTGATTTCCAAATCCAGAAACCAAATGTGTAGGCTTAAAGACAAACAAAACAGCGATTTTGTGGCTTTAGTGATTATATTCCTGGTTAAAGGGCCTGTATATCGATTGATGTCTTTCAATGGCTTGCAGTAATGCTAACAGGTGCAATTAACCTGTTGTGCTCTAAAGACATAGAGATACGTGTTTCTGTCTACCTGAGGCATTTGAACAGGAGCATCTATTAATGTAAAATTATTTTTAAAGGACTATGAAACCCATGCATTTTCTTTCATGATTTAGATAGAGCATGCATTTTTAAACAAGTTTCTAAATTTACTTCTATTAGTAATTTTTCTTCATTGTCTTGACATCTTTTGTTGAATAGCACATGCTTAGGAGCCAGCCCATTTCAGGAGCACTAAAAGCAGTTTTGCAAGAATGTTATCCATTTGCAAGAGTACTAGATACCTAGGTATCTCTACAACACAGAATATCAGGGGAGCTAAGCAAATGTTTTAAACAAACTTTTTAAATGGTATGCTCTGTCTGAATCACAAAGAAAAGGTTGGGGTTTCGTATGCCTTTAATAACCTTTGTAAGTTTTATTAACTTTAATTGAGAAGGTTGTGTTGTCATGCAATCCAATATTGTGATAGGTAATTTAAAGGGACATGAAACCCAAAATTTAGCTTTCATGATTCAGATAGAGAATACAATTTTAAACAACATTCCAATTTACTTCTATTATCTAATGTGCTTCATTCTTTAGATATCCTTTGTTGAAGAAATAACAATGCACATGTGTGAGCCAATCATATGAGGTATCTATGTGCAACCACCAATCAGCAGCTATTGAGCCTATCTAGATATGCTTTTCAACATATAATGAAAAAAATAATGAAAATGGGCTCATTTGCAGTCATTAGTTAACATGCCGATAAGAATCAAACAATAGATTAGGATTAGCCCCCTATTGTGTCCACCAGCTGTAAACTACAAGATGGTGGTGGACACAATAGGGGGCTATATTGTCATTTGGTTAATGGTGATTAACCCTTTAAGGACACAGCTTTCAGTTTGCTCAATTGTTTTATGACGGAAAAATTCTGTCATATGTCCTTAAGAGGTTAAAAGACTGTTTAAAATAAATTATTTAGATAAATAAAAGGATATTTTATTAAAGAAAATTATTCCTATTGATACAAGTATTTACCTGTTCACTGCTGTCTTCCTTCTTTAAATCATTATGTGCACCCACATCCAGATTTATTTACAAATATGGTGCCAACTTTCCACAGTGCCACCTTAATATAGAAAACAGAATCAAGACAGCTTTAAAAGAAGGAAGAGCTATTATAATATTGTATTAGTTGGGTTTTTTAAATCTTCCTACGTAATACTATCTCCTTCTAAGTTGTGGTAAATGCCACCATTAAGGACAGTGTGACCTGTGCTGATATCTGTGGTGGAAGCTAAATTATAAAGCTAGATGTACTGTCCTTATGTGTTAGTGAATCATCTGATCCCTCAAACTCCACCAAACAAAATTCTAAACTGGAGCTCTGCAAAAAGGAACCCAATTGAAGTTAAACATATGCACAATCTAAAAAGTGAAATGTACCTTATCCTTATCTATAAGCACATTTCTTAATTAGCCTAACTGTAACCCCATAACTATTATTAAACCTTTGTGCAAGCCCTCCTTCCACTGTATACCATAACTGTGATAGACAATCCTATTTTAGCCTACCCTTTACCACCAATCCTAATATTAAAACTAAATGCATCTCCAACTTTATTTAGCCTAACACTCCTAATGGTATTTTCACATCAGTATATATCAGCAGTAAGCAAATTAAAAAAATGAGGAAATAAACTATGACTCTAAAGTTCATTGAACTACATTCAACACTAATCATATGTACCCATTAACTGCCTGGGCACATAACTGCATTTAACCCTTAACTGTAACTTCCATCAGCACAAGGTCCCCTCTCCTTAGCACCAGTCATCCAACCAGCACCAAATAATACTAATCTTTATGATATACCTACTGTACGGTCTTGTCTAACATCCATTCATCCCCCCCCATTAGTCTAAAAATGTAACTCCTATCAAATCTAACACACAAAATCATTGTTCCAGCATTGTTTTTCTTCTATCTTTCTTGACAGAAATATTCAGCATTTTCCTGTCATTGGAGAAAGGTCCCTTACAAACTGCTTAATTTTCATATTCTAGGACTACTCCAGACTCCCTTTTCTTTCTACTTTTTAAATCCTGATGGGTTAAGAAATTTGACATATAGAAATATAACAAATAATGACTGAATAGTATTAGAAATTCAAATTAAATGAAGCGTAATTCACACAATCTTCTAGCACCTATTACTATGCTATTGATGGCTAAGGCAGTAATGTCCTCAGTAGTGCAGTGAAATACATTATGCTGTATCTGTCCTCACATGTACATACCTCAGTAGGGCAATGCAATGTTTTAAATGCTCTTACATGCACAGTTCTGACAATTGTCCAGCATCTGAAGTATCTTAAAATGCTCTCAGGAATTCCTGTAAATCTGGATGCATCTGGTTCCACTTTTTTAGTATAAATTTAAAAAAAAATGAACAATTAATGCCTAAATACAATGCATAGCGTGCCATGTAGATTGGCAGCACATTGCAATGGGGTTAAACATATAGTAGAAATACTGCATACCCAGGTAGGCTTAGGAGCTGTTGATTGGTGGCTGCACAAGTATGCCTTATGTTATTGGCTCACCCAATGTGGAGTTATTCCCCAACAGCTAGCTCCTAGCTCCCAGCAGTGAATTGCTGCTTCTTCAACAAAGAATACCAAGAGGATAAAGCAAATTAGATAATAGGAATATATTGGAAAGCTGTTTAAAATTCCATGCTCTGTCTGAATCATGAACTTTTTTTATTTATTTTTTAAATAAAGCTTTTTTTGCACTAGGGTTTTGATCATTACTGATAGTGATGACCATATTTACTAGCCTTCTTAGAACACATATATTCACATGAGTAAACTCAATTACCTGTGCATAATGAATGTCTCACACATGCTTGCAAATATACTTTTACTAATAATTAGTAAGCATATCAATTTAATCACCAAGAATGGCATCTACTTGGCAGCCAAGATACTCAGACTCATTCTCCTGCTCAGAGACGTAATATGGAACCTCAAAGGTGCCACACTCGTGCACAACAGATGGAAAAGGCCAAAATTAGCAACAGCATATGATTGGACAACTCATTGGGGACAGCCATGAAAATGATGGGCCAATTGTAATAAAAAGAAACAAGCAGAGGATTAACACTAAAGAAACAGCATGTTACTGACAAGGAACCACACATGGCTGCAGGTTAGCAACATAGACATAAATACACCTCTGGCATAGTTACTTAATACAATTTTATTTTTAATATATTTGCTTTTCAAGCACCCCTGGACCAAAACAGATAAATATGCTTTAATAGCATTAACACATATTGTATTATTAATTTGTTTAACTCAGTTAAACAGACAACAAAAATGTTCCATTCTACAGATAAAAAGAAAACCCTTTTATCTTTACTCATGTTCAGTGTTCATGCTTTGTATAATCAAATTAGCAAAACAGAAGTTACTTGTATAAAATGCAACTGTTGTGAACAGACTAGGAACTTGTTTTCTAAACAGCAGCTTTCTCGTTTTGGCACCAGCTGTTGATTTTAGCTTAGTGCAACTGAGGTTTTTTTTTCACTCTTCAAGCCAAACAAAGCGTTTGTACCTCCAGTGTACTTGAACACATTTTAACCCCACTTCATCCAGTAATTTGTTCATTATTAAATTTAATGAAAAATAAGATGCATTATTAACTTATTATTGCTAATAGTTCCCCTTTTTTAGACTACTTTACAATGCACATGAAGTTGTAACCAAATTTACAGCTAATACAATACTCTCATTGTCTACACTGAACATTAAATGATATTTATTTCTTTGTATTTTTAAATCCTATTTACATGGATTATTTGCCTGAGCTGGGGTGTAGGCAGGTGCACAAATGGAAGCTATTGTGTTCCTATGCACACCTTGTAGCTACTGCAGTTATTATGCTGGGTTACTTAGGGGTATATAGTGTAAAAACATTTAAAAAATATATTAATTACATAGACCCCTTATTTTAAAGGTACTATATATGCTTTAATAGCCAGGTGATCACAGTGATAATAGTGATCCCCCAGTGTAAATAAATATGCATTTTTAAGGAGAGACTCATGAGAACCCTTACGTGCATATTATAGCCCTATAATTATACCTAAAGTCCCTTATAAGAGGTTAATCCATCCTTCCTTTTTCAATTGAGTTTACAAAAAAACACAATCAGTATTGTTTACCATCTTGCTTATTAAAAATTTTATAAAAAATATGCACTTTTTAAAAACTTTATGTTGTACACTTCTACCATGTCATGTTATATACATAAACTAATTGTATAGTTTGAATCTTCTAAGTCTGCTGAAAAAGAATAAAAAATATATAATAGATGTGGGTTTCTTATTGAAAATGGCATATTTGTGCATCATCTAGAAACTCCAAAATAGCTCAGCACAGGAGTGGTAATGGCCCAGCAGTTAAAAGGTTAATCCAAAAGTGTGCCTAGGTGCTTGTGTGATTCTCTGAGGAATACAAATAACAAATATATAAATGGTACCCATTTAACTAAAAATACTTGAGATTGTTTTAATAAAAATAAATTTCACAAAATGATCCTCTATGGAGATAACGTCGTCTGTTATCTCAATAAGGATAATGTCCCATATCCTCCAATACTGGTAAGTGCTAAAAAGTAAACTGTCCAGTATTGTAAAGCAATCTGTCTGTTGCTGTGGAATAACTCCAGAGGTGTATATAAAGTATGAAAATGATTGTCCCCTTGATGAGAGTCAGTGTATAAGAAAAAAAAGTCCCATCTCGTGTAAGGAGGCCAGAAAGTCACAAGCGTCATCTAACTTCAGGACCTAAATCTATAACCCTTGCTTCTCTCCATGCATGTACCTTAGCCTCCAGAACCAACTTGTTCCTTTGACAGTGTGGTATAATCCTATCTTCCTCAGGTGCTCAAGTCCTGGTATGTCTGCAACCCTAGAGGTTTAGAGCTCCTGGACAAGTAGTTGTCCTTTTGTTTTGACAAATTCTGTGAACGCTGAATTTGTGAATTTCTTCATGTTCATTGTTAGACAAAGATGACATTCTATCTATCCAGATTACAAGTGACACGCTAACTGTTGCGCATGAGCGATATGGGTTAATAGTGGCTCTTTGTGCTCATCGAAGGTATGGAGCGTATTACGAGTTGAAAGTAAATGTGTTCACTTGAGTACAATTGAATTTAACGTGCGTCAGGATATCGCTACTTCAGAGCACTGGTTAACTGTTACGCAGGACAAAAAAGTCGGAAAAAAACACATTAAAAATACATTTAAGAGTACAGTTACAATCATAATAACAATCTGAAAAATTATTTTAAATAAATATTGCATTCAAAATTTATAAGGGCTCAAAGATATGAGGTCCCAGGTGTTTGAAAAAAGGGCTTTAACATAGAGATACATACATATACATGTGTTATATAAATACATATAGATAATACATATAAATATTAATATTTCATATCCGGTTAGCACACTTGAGAAAATATGATCAGGTTTGCGTGCAAGTAAAGTTTTTTTTTTACCACTTTTCACGCTCCATTAAAGGCTATGCAGGGAATACGTTAACACTTTTGTGATATCCTGTCTTTTTGTGCACACAGGGTTATTGCACATGCAAAAACATATTACTTTCAACATGTAATAATTGCGCTACCCGTAGCTAGAGATAACGTGCAAGCAGGATTGCTAACTAATGCCTCACTCGTAATCTAGCCCTTAATGAGATATATGACTAATTTTTAATGACCTTTTGTGTCTTTTTCAAATTCAAATCCATGTGAAAACTTGGAATTCACATGCATTTCTGATACTTTCACATCTGTTAAATCTAGCTATACTTTATACATTTATACATTTTGGAATTACCCATTCGCCAGTTTTGCATAGCCAACGCAGCTATAATAAAACACGTTTTACCTCTGTAATTACCTTGTATCTAAGCCTCTGCAGACTGCCCCCTTATTTTAGTTCTTTTGACAGACTTGCATTTTAGCCAATCAGTGCTCACTCCTCGGTAAATTCACGTGCATGAGCTCAATGTTATCTATATGAAACATATGAACTAACGCCCTCTAGTGGTGAAAAACTGTCAAAATGCATTTAGATTAGAGGCGGCCTTCAAGGTCTAAGAAATTAGCATATAAACCTCCTAGGTTTAGCTTTCAACTAAGAATATCAAGTGAACAAAGCAAAATTGGTGATAAAAGTAAATTGGAAAGTTGTTTAAAATTACACGCCCTATCTGAATTATGAAAGGTTTTTTGGACTTGACTGGCCCTTTAAGTTTAATTTCTTTAAAAACAATTCTGGCAATTGTTATGAATAACCTTGATAATTCTGAACCTTCCAAACTTAAAGAACCACTCTATGCAGTAGAATTGCATAATTAACATGTGCGTAATACAAATTCACCTACTGTGAATTTCAAATAAGCAGTAGATTTTTTCTGACAAATTAATTTTTTCCATTTTCTGTCCCCCTGTATCATGTGACAGACATCAGCCAATCACAAATTAGTATGTGTATACCCTGTGAGCTTGTGCACATGCTCAGTAGGATCTTGTTCCCCAGAAAGTGTGAATATAAGAAGACCGTGCAAAATGTGATAATGAAAGTTAATTGGAAAGTGTCTTAAAACTGCATGTTCTTTCTGATTCATAAAAGTTTTATGACTTTAGTGTCTCTTTAAGCTACAACCATCATGTGGAATTTGCACCATGATCCATTTTCTTCATCAATTGTTTTTGTTGTTTTTAATATCTTTTTCAGAAAACATGGTATCTTATCAAACTATAGCATAGCTGTTCACAACCCATCCCTAGAAGTTATTACTCACTGGTTGATAAAGACAACTCCACTAGCTTTATTGCTTGGCCAAGCCATTCCTCCAAATGTATAAAAACAACAAATATTTTCATTCAGGACACATGCATCCATTTAATAAAAGCTGTAATACAATTATCTATTTAATAAAAGCTGTAATACAATTATCCATTTAATAAAAGCTGTAATACAATTATCCATTTAATAAAAGCTGTAATACAATTCAAATTAGCCTTTTTTTTAGATTCAACAAAAATTCTTTACGGCTCTTTAAATTTTAATAATATTTATAGCATCAACTTTACTGCTACAAATCTAATTCATTTTTCAGCATTGGGTGGGTTACTTCTTTATTGAACTACGTTGACTTAAAAGGGACATTTTTTCTTTAATGATTCTGATAGAGCATGCATTTTTAAACAAGTATTTTACTTCTATTTTCAATTTTGCTTTGTTCTCATGGTGTCCTTTATTTGCACGTAATTATGTTGGTGTCCAGTATCTCCGGTTGGCATTAGTTGCTGAATAACAGTGCGTGGAGCAGCCTCAATACACTACTGGGAGCTATCAGAAACCATTAGTAAGCCAATAATAAGAGGCGTATATGCACAGCCACAATCAGAAGCGTTGCTGCTCCTGAGCCTACCTACATAAAAAAATTGCACGCTCTATCTGAATCAAGATAGAAAAAATTGGGGTTTCATGACCCTAAGATTCTTTCAAGTTATTGCAAAATGCTTATAACAATTAGGTGGGGGGGGGCATACTTTGTACAAAATACTCTCTTGCACTAATACTTTCATTATAAAAACAGAAGACAAAAAAAATGAAACCACTTTTCATTCATCTTTACTTAAAGTTTATCTATATCCTGAATGGCACTTGGGTGATATGGAAACAGATATTCAGCAAACATGGACTAGGAAAGAGAAAACACTGATTCAAATCACAAATCAATCAAGCAGGAAGCTTTTCAAGTGAACAAAAAGGCAATCAGTGACCAGCTACCGAAGACCATAGTTTGGCTGGCTTTCATCTGCACCACAGTGTTTCTACAAACAAAATAATAAGGGCTCTCAGGTCCTTCAAACACAGTGAAACATAATCCTTTCACGGAGAGTGCATCAATAAGAGAAGGGAGGTTTTCTCAATGCGTATAAAGCCTGTATCAGCTGTGCACATGGAGCTAAATATTGCAGCTTTTAGGGACTAGACCAGATGAAAGATTTGTTTTTCCTTCAACACCTGAAGCAACAAAAGTGCAGCCAAAAAAAAAGAGAAATTATGACTTTAAAATGTGCTCTTTACTTAGAGAGGTTTTGTCAATCAAACTGGTGAAAGCTTTTCTTGAATATTCTTTCATATGTCAACCAATTGATGGGAAAATCAGTTTTAGTAATTAGGTGGCTGGAAATGATCACAGCATTTACTTTTAAGTTTTGTTGTGCAGCTGGCATTTTCCTCTACAAAAAAAGATGAGGTAATAAAAACAAAATCATCCTAAAGGCCCCATTTTACACGATACTACAAAAACATGCTAACTAATAATTTAGAAAATATTTTATATATATATATATATATATATATATATATATATATATATATATATATATATAAAATTATATTCAATTTGCCTCCCATATTTTATTACTTATTTATTAGTATTACTTGGTCAGATGGCATTGCATACATAGGGGCCAATTTATCAAAGTCGGGTGGACATGATACGCTGTAACGTATCATGTCTGCCATACATCGCTGAATGCCGACAGCATACGCTGTCGGCATTTAACATTGCACAAGCAGTTCCAGTGAACTGCGTGTGCAATGCCGCCCCCTGCAGATTTGCGGCCAATTAACCGCTAGCAGGGGGTGTCAATCAACCCGATTCTATAGGGTCAGGTAGACTGATGACCGCAGCCTCAGAGGCAGTGGACCAGTTAAGGAGCAGCGGTCTTAAGACCACTGCTCCATAACTGCTGTTTCCAATTTTGCGCCGAAACAGGGGCATCAGGGGCCATTTGGCCCTTGATAAATCGTCCCCATAGTCTCCCTATAGCTTAAGTCATCTGCTTTTATACTGTGAGAGGGAAATTCATGATTAGCAGAAAAAAAGTGGTGTTTAGAAATCAGATATGGAGAGGACTGGCCTATACATTTTATATAATTGTTGCAAACATAAGACTCATTCTTAATGGAAGCTATTTAGTAATGTTTATGATACAAATGTACAGAGAAGATAGTCCTCCAACACCAGCCCCATAATACCCATCTGTACCACTTGCCAACAGACACATTTTCAAGGATAAGGGTTAATAACATAGAGGTGGGTGAAATATATCAGAGGGAAACTTTTATATACTGTGTATATATATATATATATATATATATATATATATATATATATATATATATATATATATATATATATTAAAGGTGATCATCCCTCAATGGGTTTAAATATATGAATTGAAGATGCTTCCCCCTAGTAAATCATAGAACTGATAGTAGTTAAAATGTGGTCTCTATGCACCTTGTGAGATTTCCTTTTGTACACTCCTCTAGTCCTCCACTGCTTGATATTACTTCAAAATAGTTGCTATGTCCTTCTTGTACCATGATTCAAAGTCATTTTTTATTTTTATCCTCATGGGATGTGTCATTATACACCAATAACGTGTTGGGAGTTGTCTGTATCATCCAATAAACATTTTTGTCCCATGGTACACACAGATGTATTTTCTGTCAGTTGGGGAAAAAAACACTGTAACTTCACCTTTTTTCATGTTTTTAAAATGTTTCTTTAGTGTTCTTTTATCTGAATACTAGCCATTTTGTTGATTTTAATTTTAAAGGGACAACCTACTATAACATTTTTATTGTTTAAAAAGATAGATAATGCCTTTACTACACTTTATAACCTTTAAAAACTTTAAATTTCTTGCTGTTTCTAAGTCCCTGCAGACCACCTTTATCACAGTGTATTTATTAGCTTTATACAGCAAGAAACTGCTAGTTAATGTGTGTCATATTGACAACACTGTGCTCATTCATGTTGAGTTACGAATGAGTCAGCACTGATTGGCTAAAATACAAGTCTGTAAATAGTACTGAGATAAGGGGCAGTCTGCAGAGGCTTAGATACAAGGTAATCACAGAGGTAAAAAGTATATTAATATATCCGTGTTGGTTATGCAAAACTGGGGAATGAGTAATAAAGGGATTATCTATCTTTTTAAACAATAACATTTCTGGAGTAGACTGTCCCTTTAAGGCTTTTAAGTTCCTTTTTACAAACCCATGGCCATCTACTGTAGACACTATACTCTGTACTATAATTTTGAGTACCAACATTTATAAATTTATCAATTATCCCAATCAGTTAAGTCCAAGGCTGTGCACTAAAGTGCTTTAAGAGAAAAAGTATATATAAATGAGAAATTTATATACAGGGAAATTATTGGCCCACCATCAGTCCAAGAAGTATGTTAATTGCACGCATACATTTATGATGTGCTTTACAATTTCATTACATCTGTAAACACACTTTATACACATGTGTGGTCGCTTCAGTGCTGATGAGGAATTTTACTTATCTAATTCTTTGCAGAATTTTATCCAGGATATAAATGTGCTAAACATTTGAAATCAAAACATTTGCTTACCATATTATATTCATTTTATATTTTTGGAGCTAAACCATAGTAAATAGTTTTTATGCTGCCATATAACTACATATGTTTATCAATGTGTTTTGGGGTATGTAATCAAAGGTAGGATAAAAAAAAAACACGCAGGAATTCTAAAAACATTACATGTTAAACGGACAGTCAACTCAAATGTTTTTATTGTTTAAAAAGATAGATAATACCCATTTCCCAGTTTTGCACAGCCAACATGGTTATATTAATATACTTGTAATATGTAATTACATTGTATCTAAGCCTCTTTTGACAGTCACCTGATCACGTGACTTTTTATTTATTATCTATTGACTTGCATTTTAGCAGTGTTGTGCAAAACCCATGGGCGTGAGAACAATGTTATCTATATGGCCCACATGAACTAGCAGTCTCCTGTTGTGAAAAGCAAATGAAAAAGCAGGTGATAAGAGGCTGTCTGTAGTGGTTTAGAAACAGGCAGACATTTAGAGGTTTGAATGTTATAAAGTTTAAAGTATATAAATATAACAATGTTGGTTGTGCAAAGCTGGGGAATGGGTAGTAAAGGCGTTATCTATCTTTTTAAACAATAACAATGTTAGTGTTGACTGTCCCTTTAAGATGTATTTTGTTGTTGTTTTTTTTAAACAAATAATTGGTTCAATTTGCCATTCAACAAACAATAAAAGAATGAACTGAAAGACATTCTTGCTCCCTGCAATGCCACGTGTTTTATGGCCAAGCTGCTCAGCTGTTCCTCTTTTTAACAAAATGTAATATCAAGTTGTGGCATTTAGAACCTATGGTATCCTGCTGTTGTAGCCACAGAAATGACAGTGCCTGGCCACCTGCTTTCACCCTACATGGGGCAAGCACAAACAACTTCCCACAGAATATATAAACTGTAAGAAATAAAACTTCAAACTCTATGCAACAATTATACATGTCCCCCCTTTAGCTAATTGAAATAGCAGAAGAAGGGTCTGCGTTATCTATTACTATTTATCCATTGTTGGGTTCATTTATGTAGCTCTATGATCTTCAAAGTAGAGACAATTGTGATTTTCTTTCCCAACAGATGATAAAGCTAAACATGTCCTAAATATTTAGTCACTGGAGAAGTACATGCATTATATATTATAGGCATTTCTGGAAACGTCAAAATAATCTGTTGTTTTCATTTAAACATATTTTGTAGTTCTGTGGATAATTGTAGAGGGAAAAATATTATATAATAGATCATATAATTCACGGAGTGTTACTCCCCAATTATAATAAACAAAAATGTATACATTGATAAAATAACATTACAGTAGAGTTTAAAGTAACATGGTGCTCAGATTTGTTTTGTTATATACATAAAAGCACCAGTTTAACCGTTTACACCTGAAAAAAAATAATAAACGGTTGTTTCATTTTAAAGTGAAAGTCATAGGAAGTGATTAGCTGTTTACATGAGTCCTGTGGCTATACTGATCACTGGCTTATAGGGACAACACCTAGATAAAGCTGGGCTGGAATATTTTTAGTAAAAAAAGCACTGTAATACGTCTTAAATATCTTTTGTTCAAAACATAAAAATGCTGTTTAATATGAAACAAATAAACCTTTAATTAAAATATTTGTTAAAAGGACTTTTTACTTTAAAAAGATCTACCGTGCAAGTGAAAGAACAGGAATTAAATATGGGTTATAAAAAAGGTCAATCAAAAACTTTAAATTTAAAATGAATTTACGGAAATGCATGAGGTATGCTTAGAAATAAGTTCTAAAAAATACACAGGCAACTGTCTCTGTTAGATAAAGGTTTAAACCTCCAAAGTGTGATTGGAAAATGAAGCTTAAGAGCACCTATTTAAAATAAATAAATACAATAACACAAACATTAAAATGATTCAATCCATGTTTTCATGTCATACTTGCAGGGGCATGTTCATATCCAGCAGTAAGCAAGAAAAAAGAATGGATCCAGGTAGCCAGTGCAGTCCAAAGTTTATTCAATTAGGAGACATCCAATGCAAAGGTAAGGCTCCCTGCTATCTGACACATTTTGTGCATGCGCACAGGTGCTTCATCAGAGATATCAGGCAGTAATGCAGAGACAGTTGTTCCTTTTAGCCTGTGAGGATTAGTTGGAAGTAGAAGTAGGAAGAATTGCAATTTAAATTTAAATACATTTTTTACTAAAAAGAACATTGGAGTGTACAGTATAGCTTTCTCCTCCCTATTGGAGTGTATTAAATTATTTGACACAACTAATTTAACTTTATTTTGACATTTTAAATGTCTGATTTTGAATGTTGAAACCTCCAGCTATACTAAAAATGTAAATACTGATTACAGTCTCTATAGAAAAGCTATGAAAACAGGAAGAAGCAGCTGAAATATTCCTCCCAGAGGTGATAGGAGAGATAAGAATTAAAACGTGAATTTTTCAATTGGTCTCACCAAGTACTGGCATATAAGTAAGCAGAAAGTGAAAAACAAAGTAGGCTTTTGTGTATAAAAAGAAAGATAAGTTAAAGGGGTAAGCTCTCCCTGCAAACTCAGCCAATTTAGGCCAGATTACAAGTGGAGCAGTATTTAACGTTCCCGCTTGCACGCTAAATCTGCTAGAAGTAAGCTTTTTGTTCTCATCGTTTAGCACTCTTATTACATTTTGAAAGTAAAAAGTTTTCGCATAAATACATTTGCTTACATATAGCTGATAGTATTTTGGTACAATATATAATTATACCTGTACATATATATATATATATATATATATATATATATATATACACACATTATTTTTTATAGGCATAGATATATACAGATATATATAGGAATATCTATTAAAAATACATAGAACATATTCTTCTATGTACAGAACATTGGAATGTGAAATATCTACAGAAAATACAAATACGCCGTATAACACTTTATTAAATATGAATATTTCATAAATATGATGTTACATGTTTTCATCTACTTTACATATATATATATATATATATATATATATATATATATATATATATATATATATATATATATATATATATATATGAATAAATATGTATGTATCTGTTTATATGTGTATATAAGTCTGTAGATGTATGTGTATATATATATATATATATATATATATATATACACACACACACACACACATGTACATATTTAGACATGCGTATGTATGCATATCTATGTTAAAGCCCTTTGCATGACTTTTTTTTTCTGAGATCTCGTATCTTTGGTCCCTTATAACTTTATTGTGCAGTTTGTTAAATAATTTTTGCTGTGTTTTGTGATTTTTTTTTTGTTTTTCAAAACAGTTAAAGGGACACTGAACCCAATATTTTTTGTTTCATGACTGAGATAGAGCATGCAATTTTAAGCAACTCTCTAATTTACTCCTATTATCAATTATTCTTCATTCTCTTGCTATATTTGTTTAAAAAGAAGGCATCTAAGCTTTTTTTGGGTTCAGAACTCTGGATAGCACTTTTTTATTGGTGGATGAATTTATCCACCAATCAGCAAGGACAAACCAGGTTGTTCACCAAAAATGGGCCGGCATCTAAACTTACATTAAAAAAAAAGATACCAAGAGAATGAAGAAAATGTGATAATAGGAGTAAATTAGAAAGTTGCTTAAAATGTCATGCTCTATCTGAATCACAAAAGAAAAAAATTGGGTTCAGTGTCCCTTTAATCAGAGCTCTGAGGTGGCACTATCCCGATGAGCGTTAACTTCAACTGCTCTCAAGCAATCTCGTTTACTTTCAACTTGTAATATGAGTGCTACATCCGACGCAAAAATATGTAATAAACCCCTTTTCGCTCGTGTGTAACTGTTAGCATGCAACTTGTAATATGGCCCTTAAAGGTATTTTACCTCAAAAAATTCCTCAGTAGCCACATCCCATTGTAAAGGACTTCTAAGCAGCAAATCAGTATGTCTGTCCCGGGACAGCTAAGGGAGTGGGCTTATGTGAACACTCATCTTATTTCCCTATTCAGTTAAAGGAAGTTTTCTATGAAATCTCATGAGAGTTAAGACAAATCTCATGAGATCACAGTAAAAGAGTTCATGACCTCAGCACTGCTGATGCTGATTGGCTGCCGTTCATTTCATTCATTCTCTTTTTATTATTTATTTTTTAACCTGCAGCCGAGCAACAGCTGAAGTATATTTTTTTACACGGAATTTACTCTGAGCTGAGGAAATTGTGAGATAAAATATCTTCCTTTTTTACATAGAGATGCTCAGGTGATATTTTCCTGTCAGCTTTTTACAGTTATACTGCATCAGTTTCAAGTGATTTAGCATATGAGTATTATGTCCCTTTAAATGGGTTGTGATTACACTTAACAAATCCATCTATTTTTAAAGAAACATAAACCTAAAATAGCAAATTATCTTACATTTTTGCTCTGTGGCTGTTTATAACAAGTTTTTGAAACACTTTAAAGGGACAGTGTACCCTATTTAAGTTATGTTTCTCCCCTTTAATTTGTTCACAGTGATTCATTTTACTTGCTGCAGTGTAGAAAATTATTTATAAAGAGCTTTACCTTTATTTTGACATTTGAAATAGCTAATTTTCCCTACCTATACAGAAGAATATATACTCCCAGTGGGGGTTAGCAAAGATAAGTAATAAAATGTTAATTTTCAATTGTTCTCTTTAAGTATTGGAGATAGGATGTGGCTTCAAAGAACAAAACACGCTATTTCATATACATATACATAAATGAACCAAAATAAGCATTTTTAAATACATTTTATTCTCTGTAACTTGATTTGCAATTGGGATAATATTGAGCGAAAAACTATTTTACAGTACACTGTCCCTTTAATATTTTTTCAGGCATGGCAGATTTATTTGAATGCATTGTTCCTTTAATAGTGTTCTAGTGAAGGGTTATATCATCAAAATGAACACTGCCAGGAAGCTGCATTGCTGCCAGTACAACTTGTCATTTTCTGCCTTTGACAGGTGAAGCCATATGTGCTATAACAACGTGATGTAAAAATGATCAACTGCCAATAAAGATCTAACACTGATTGCAGGCAATAAAAGTGCTTAGTGAATAGACTGGGATGATAAAAACGGTCACCATTCAGGGTGTTGTAGATAGTCAGTGAGCTTTAAAGGCAGTTGAAGCATCTGCTTCTTTAAAACCCAGCTTTTATGTTACTGAATAGCTTTCTGCATGTTGAGAGGGAAAAGCTTTGGAGCACATCTATGTCCGAGAAAACGCTATGAATGTTGAAGCATCTGCTTTTCTGACAGCTTTCCCTTTCCCTAATGCACATGACAACGTTTGTTTGGTTTATTTTGAGTGTTTATTTATCTGTATAAATATGATCCAGCTTTTCACTTCTTGAACAAATACCCAATTAAAAAAAAGTAACAGATAAAATAATAAAGATTAGAAAGAAAAAATAAATAGGCTTCCTCTGTGATCACTGTAGGTTGATGGTTCAGTTTACCAGATCCAGGTCAATGAAATTCTGAAATTCACATTAACAAAGTACCCTTTTCGCTTGGTAGGGCACTGCACTGCCAACCATCTCAGATCTGTGGTATAGATTTACCAGGGTTTGGCAGACACGGCTCTACACATAATGATACCTGTGAGAATCCTTTTTACTGTATTCATTACCAATGAAGAGTTCTAGAGCTAAAACAAAGTGAAGCATTTTTGACATTATTTGATAGGCAAGTTCTGTGAGGTAAATTGGTAAATGTACAAATATTTGCAAAAAGACAAAAAAAAAGTCATTCAAAATATTTGTGTGAGTGCCTGTTCGTGTGTTTATTTACTTACTTACTTTAAAAAACATAAAGACATTTGTGTGCATGTGTACATGAGTACATGTATGTGAATGTTTGTGTGCCTACTTTTGTGTTTGCATGTGAGTATGCATGTGTGTGTGGTAATGTGTACTTGTGTGAAGCTCTATGTTTGTAAATGTACGTGTGGTCTGGTGCGATTAGCTAAGAAGTTTCTTAAGCACTGCAACGTGTATCAAAGAATTTAAGAAAAACACATTTTAGCTTTAGACTTGTGCAGCCAAGACATTTTCGGTTTGTCTGAAATTTTCTTACCGAATATTCGGGGAAAATTTGTTGGCTGCTCCATTCGGTATTCATTTAATTTAACAATTATATAACACTGATAGAAAAAAATAATTTAATGCAAAACTAGAATACAAGCTGAATATTGCTGAAAAAAAACTGCAAATGTAATTTGAATTGGCCTCAAAACACATTATCAGTGCCAGGAGCTCCCTGCTAAATTCTTCCCCTCTTGTGAGTTTCTCCATTCAAGAGAGCTTCATAATTTGTATAGGAGGTAGCTCGCATGAGACTTCCAGGTTTAGACCCTTTTGATTTAGAGATTTGAGTGAGGTCTGCCCTTTCAAGGGTCAGAATGATGATTTTACTCTATGTTGGAGACAGCGTCAGGACCTTACGGACGGTACTATTGCACACAATTATGCATAACTAATAGAGTCTACAAGTTTGAGAAATAGCATTGCATATATCTGTGTGAACACACCCATTATAGTCTTGTACAGAATTTCAAGATGTTTGTCCATTGGTAGATAAAGAAACCTTATTAACTATCACATATCCTTATTGTTGAACAAATATCTAAAATACAACTTGAAGTTGTAAACAATAAAGAATAACACAATTTAAATAATCATTTTAGAAGAATACTAAAACCATTTTGATAAGGATTTTGATCAGGATTTGTTATTAAACTAGTGTATGACAGTTTTATTATCATTACATAATAAAACATTAAAATTGTTTTAACAGATTTCACTCTGCATATTAGTGATAATAATGACCTAATCTGCATAGAATAGTTTAGAAAGGTGAATAAAAACAATAATGTTCTTCACAAATTAATGTCTTTCAATTAAGACTCCTGTAAGAAAGTCTTACAGGAGAAGTTCTATTGCTTCAGATGATATTTTGACAATAGACTTTCAGGGGAGTGATTGACAGGAATCATAACTTACTTGGTCTTCACCATAAGCAACCTCAGTGGTAATTTGTATCCTTTGTACCTTCTGCCTAACCACACCCATGGACCTCCTAGCCATATTTCAAGGCTACTCAACTCACAAGTTTTTATTTCTAGAGCTGCCCCTGCAAAACTTACACTTTAGTTGATTTTTTATAAAAGTTGAAAAGTTGCCTAAACGGCCTGAGTGCTACACCTGACCTGCCAAAGTTTTTGTATTTCCCACAGCAGCACTGAGCAGAAAATACACATCAGTAATTTGTTATCAAAACGCAGTTCAACACTTCTTATTAGGAAGTTAAGCATGCTTTGCAAAAAACCAACTAATATATCTAATGTCCTATGTATTTATAACTAAAATATGACTAGAATCTAGTTTTATTCATTACCTTAAGCATAAGTGTGAGCATAATGTAAAGTGGCCCATTGCCAATTCCACCAATAGTGACTGTCTTTCCATAAAAAAAAAAGGTTTAGGCACGCCTGATTTATAGATTTAAATGACAGAATATCAAAGTGTATAGTACAGTTGATTTTAGTGACTATCATTCTCTTCTATTTCTGCAAATCCTATTTATATATTGTTCAGTTAGAGATACATGTATCATCTCTGTAGTATCCTGAATATTAACTCCACCACTGACTAAAAGAAATATTTATAGAAATAATTAATATTTAGTAATTAAATATTAATAATATTTAACAAGTCAAAAAAATTATCTTCACCACTTTCCGAGCTCATTCAGAATATGAGCTTTCTTGAACACTTTACTATCTTTGTATACATGCTTAGTTTTATACCATTACA
This sequence comes from Bombina bombina, assembly GCF_027579735.1. Classification (NCBI taxonomy): domain Eukaryota; kingdom Metazoa; phylum Chordata; class Amphibia; order Anura; family Bombinatoridae; genus Bombina; species Bombina bombina. Next base: position 834,151,271 of record NC_069501.1, read on the forward strand.
AATAGCATATATTACTCTTTACCCTGTAATGCACTTATTCGTTGTGAAATTCTGCCCTTAAGCATGGCTTTATTTTGCTTTTTCTTTTTTTATTATATTTTCCTTTTTGAATTAATGTATATTCAATGGCCTATCAAACAGTGTTATTTTATCTAACATGAGAAAGAAAATATAATCTGATGTAAATCTATGGAGTAATTTATCAAAATGTGAGTTTTTGAGACACTTTGATAAATCATCTTCAAAGAATAACATTGCATAAATTGAAATGTTCTCACATGAGATAAAATTACACAATTTCATAAATCTAGGTTTAAATGTCAAAGAATAGTTACATTTTTATTTTTCCACCACAGAAAAAGCCTGAATTTGAATCATTAAATTACATCACCAATAAGGTATAGTAAAATACTATTAAATACACATTTTTATTTACTTAAAGGCAAGTTAAAGGCATAATTTGGATTATTTTTGTAATTATAGCTTCTAAAAAAATGCATTGGGAATGTATTATAATTGTTTTATACTCTTTGAAGAAAGGATATTCCTGAGCTGAAAAACATGTTTTATTTTTATGCTGTGGGAGTATCACTGCCCACCAATAGACCTATTGGAATTGTCCCTAACAGGGAATGATTTTTTATCCCATGGACCATGTGTGCATTTCCTCTTTACAAATCATTTATAATAGTTTAACCCTTTTCTTATGTAACAAAATGGTTTAAATATGTTTAAATGGTGTCTTTTCAGAATGTTTTGTGTTTAATGTCCCTATTCAACTATTGATTTTTGCTGCCAATATTGAACATAGGAGTAGATTTGCTGAGAAAAATGTTCCACATTTTTAATGTAAAAATGCTGAAGCCAACCAACTGTATTTTTTTTCTCTGAAATGAAAATATATTGAGTGACCAGTTTAGGATAATTTACAGGAAGATCAATAAAGACTCTAGGAGGAAGTTAGAGAAAATCGTTAGAATAATGATGAACCTCAGTCCTGAGTTAGATGAGCAGTGAGATTTCAATAAATAGCAAATGTACCATACTGACATGGCAGTGGAAACCTTGTGATATCTGTTAAAGGTTACTCATAGCTACATAAGTACCAATCAATATTTCAATACTGAAGCTTTTGGAATGAGTATATTAAATTCCACTGATGCCCCATGCTACCATTGTACCAAGGTCTTGGGGAAACTAGACTGCTCTTTTACGTAAGAACTCTGATGGATGCATAGAACTGTTTTTTACCAGATAATTTTTCCCACAACACTAATATTTGAATTGCTATTCTAACTCTTTGCACACTGAAACAGATGATTGTTCACGTCCTCTCTTGAGACACATCCGTAGATGCACAACTTTTCATGGAACGGATTTTTAGTAGGCAAATGCTTAAAAATACAGCCTTTAATGTGAAGAGCTTCCTGAACAGGAACATGTACTGTAAGTGCAGACCAAAAGGCACCAAACAAGTACTGTGTACTCAAAGACTTTCCTAGTGTAACCAAACAAATCTGTCTACCAGTTCTGCTCTGACATAAGGAAATTCAATCTATTATCAAAGATAGCGTCACTGAAATTCCAGATAGCCGTTTACATTCCAATTCTAGATTAAATGTCTCAGCAAATCTTTCAGTTCTTCTCACAAATAAACAATATAAAAATGATTAGGCTGAAGACAATATTTCCTTTGGATTTAGAATATATCACTTCATGTTTGGAGTATTCCAGCAATATAGACTGAACACAGCATTATTTGATTAAATTGTAAAAAAACAAAAAACAAACTGAACTGTGAAAATTAACTTTTATCATCTTTTTTTTTGTTTGTAATGAGTTAAAGGGATATGAAACCCAAATTTTTTCTTTTGTGATTCAGATAGAGCATGCAATTTTAAGCAACTTTCTAATTTATTCCTAAATGTAGCCACCAAT